>NC_084822.1:39721673-39944173 GCF_958449725.1 Rosa rugosa
CTAGGGCTGCCATTTGGTTTGGTTATTATCGAACCGACTGAATACCAACTGATATTTTAGATTTGGTAAACCAACTTTTTGGTAATCGAAAATATTACCAAAAAAGTTGGTTTGGTTTTTGGTAAATACCGAATCTACCGATTATCTAAATATTAACTATATATAGTTATATACTCTAATTTTCATAATAGGAAATAAAATTATTTTCATAATAGAGTATATATAGACATAAATTGAAAACTAGAATATTGGGAAATATACATGTTACTACTAATCTAGTATTAACTATATAAACTCTAATTTTCAATACATATACCGACTTTTTGGAAATATAATTATTTTCATAATAGTATTAACATTATTACTAATACTAGATTAGTAGTACATGATTTTAAGTAACTTAGTAAAAAATTCTTAAATAATTGATTTTATTGAATATGACTAAAATTTGATGTCATATATACATAAAAGAGCTATAATCGGATAAGGGAGATGAATACAAAGTTTTCGACAATATATCAAATTAAAAGATATATTTGATAGACTGGGATTTTTGAATTAATTGACCCATTTTGAAAGCATCGAAGGACTGGAACGACTTTTTGAATTAATTGACTCCCATTATGTGCTTGCAACGACTTCAGATTGCAAGCACATAATTCGATTACAAGTTCGGTGCTTTTGTGCCGGTTGATCCTTGTCCACCCAGTCTCCTGCTCAACTTAGGTGACATAGCAAAGGCATGGAGCAATGGGAGGCTCTGTAATGTAAAGCACAGAGTCGTATGCAAAGAAGCGATGATGGCGAAGGCACAAAAGTTCGGTGCTTTTGTGCTAGTTGATCCTAGGTGACATGGCGAGGGCATGGAGCAATGGAAGGCTCAATGTAAAGCACAGAGTCGTATGCAAAGAAGCAATGATGCGTATATCAATAGCTTCCTTTTTGTTGGGACCAAAGAAGGAACAAGTTGAAACCCCTCCGGTATTTGTTGATGACAAGCAACCAAGGCTATATGCCCCAATAAAATATGGTCCCTACAGAGAGCTCAGGCTCTCCAAAGAGATGTAGGTGGGTGATGCTCTGGAGCTGATGAAGCTGTGAGAAGAATTAGATTGGAGCTATAGTTGGCACCTCTTCCAATATCCCAAATTGATGCGATTTCCTTTCAATCTTTCATGGCAGTGATTCCGTGAGAAGATTGGTATGCGAGGAAGGTCTACGAGGAACATCTGCTATCAATTTTGGCTGCGGGGATTCGGGGAAGGTCAAGGTCTGCACTGTCTGCTATCACTTGGAAGTTCTACAGCGCCGTTATCCAACGTGGAGGACAACACCACCACTGTGGTACGCATAGCTCCAATCTCTCCCTCTTTCTATAAATCCTGCTCTTTTTTTTTTTTTTTAATTGTTTTAGGGTTTTTAACTGATCTTGGTGATGTGGGTTTGTGCTGATCTTTCTTGTTGTTGGAAATCGAGCTTCGTGAAGCGAGGGAGAAGCTTCCGCTGCAGGAAGTGAATGCAGATAGTCCATTGAGGGGGTCAAAAAATGAGAAGTCCGAGGAATTTCGGATTGTAAAATTGCAGGAGCTGACGATTGCAAGTGAAAAATTACAGGCCTCAAAGGAACAGATTTCCAGGTTAAATTTTGTATAATTGACCCAAAATTTTGGTGTTTTGTTTTTATTTTTTGTTGTTTCCAAATTGTTGAATTTATGCTTTAGCTTTCAGTGTTGATACTGTTTTCGATTTTTATTTTCCTCCTCAGCTTCAGTCAATCACGCATAGTCTCATACTCTGAATATGGCCACTAATGATTCGACGATGGCGAAAGAAATTGTTCCAGCTTCTGAAGAAGAATGAAAAGAAGAAAAGCAGCCTCCAACATCACAGAAGATCAAGAGAAAGAGGACAGAGAAGAAAAAAGTGAAGCCATTGAAGCCAAGTTCAAGGAGTTGGGTTTGGGAACACTTTGAAAAATTTGACAAGCCGATTTACAATACCGTTAATGGAAAGCAGGTAAAAGTTGGCCATGAAGTACGAGCTAAGTGTGTTTATTGCTTTACTGAACTTGCTGGTGATTCTAGTTTTAATGGCACTAGTACACTTAGTCGTCACACTGAGAAAGTATGCAAGAAGTATCCTCCTAGGATGGAATTAGACCAGTGTGTTTTAACTAGTGATCAAACAACAAATGCATCTTTAGCTATGAGGAAATGGTGTCCTGATGCTTGTTTAACAGCTTGTTGTAAGATGATTGCATGTCATGGATGAGCTTCCATTTTCTCAAGTTGAGAAAGCTGGATTTAAGCATTTCTGTTCAGTGACTGACCTCAGTGGACAATTCCTTGTAGGAAAGTAATTGTCACTAGGTTTTTTGAAATGTATGAAGCACAAAAAGAAATACTAAGATTAGAATTAGCCAATCACAGAGTCTCACTCACAACCGATACATGGACATCGGTTCAAAATGTGAATTACATGGTTGTGACGGCACACTTTATTGATAGTGGCTGGAGAATGCACAAAAGAATTCTAAACTTTTGTGTCATTCCCAACCACCAAAGCACAAGCATAGGAAAACTTTTAGAAGCATGTTTGGTTCAGTGGAAGATTGATAAGGTTTTAACTGTGAGTGTGGACAATGCATTGGCTAATAAGGTGGTGATAGATTATTTGAGGAAGAAGATGGGCAATTGGGCTATTCCCCCTATTTTGGGAGGCAAGCATCTGCATGTAAGATGCCTTGCTCATGTTTTAAACCTGATTGTGAGAACATGTTTGACCATTTTAGATAGATCAGTGGCTGCAATAAGAAATGCTATGAAGTTTGTGCGGAGTTCTCCGTCGAGGTTGGATGATTTTAAGCAATGTGTAGAAAAAGAAGTACCGGAAAGCAGGTAAATATATGTCCTTGATGTTCCAACTAGATGGAACAACACCTTTTAATGTTAAATACAGCCCTAGAGTTAAGGAAGGGTTTTGAGAGGATGGCAGAAGAAGAGGAGCAAAAATTCTATAGTTATTTCGATGAGGATGATGATATTGCTGAAGACAATGAAGAAGTTAGTGAAGATGTAAAGAACAAGAAGCGTAGGAAGAGGATTGGGCCACCTAATGACACTGATTGGGAGAGGGCAGCAGTCTTTGTGCAGTTTCTGAAGGTATTCTACGATGCAACCCTCAAGATCAGCGCAACGACAAAGCCTACTTCTCATATGGCATTTCATCAGATTGTGACTATAGAGGGAGAGATAGATTCTCTTTTTGTAAGGCCTGAAATGGCTGAGGGCAGGGAAGCAGAGAAAGTTTTGGTTAGTATGGCTGTGAAAATGAAGTCCAAGTTTAAGAAGTACTTTGGTGCCCTTGAAGATTTAAATCAGCTCCTTCTAGTGGCTTTAGTTCTGGACCCTCGATACAAACTTAGAAACTTTGAACATGTGTTAGTTAGGTATCTAGATTATGATACAAGCTCTATGAAGGAGAAGAGCAGGCAGCTCAAGGAGCTTTTGGTCAGCTTGACGGATTTGTATGCGAGCTCCTCTACTTCCCAGAAAAATCACAACAAAGAAGCTGTTCCAAGTAGTTGCTGCAGCTCCTCAACATCAAGAGCAATGACAGGAAAGATGGCTACAATGCTTGATGATTGGGAGAGGGAGCTTCAAGACAGTTGTGAAGTGGTTGTTGAGAGTGAGGTGGATAGATACCTCTTAGATCCTATTGAGTTGCCTCTAAGGAATGTTGAATTCAATATATTGTTGTGGTGGAAGCTCAATGGTGGGAAATATCCAAACCTTCAAGTTCTTGCAATTCAAGTATCGACGGTGGCATCAGAAAGCTGATTGAGCAACCAAAACTGATAGCAACGAACGAGAGATCAAAAGCTGAAACACAAAGTCTTTCAATTTTTTTTCCCGTACATAAAACCTCTCAATCCCAATCATAAGATATTTAATCAAGGATCATTGTCGATGCTTGTCTTGCACTTCAATATTAACATCGCTGATGTTTCTGCATATCGAACATAGATAAGTCCTATTTGAAGTGAATAACCGGCTCAATATCAGTTATAGTTATTTTTCATAACTGAAGATGGTTAAGAGCATCTTTAGCAATGCTAGCCATTTTTGAGTCAAATTTTAGCTAAAGTAGCTAAAAAGTCATTTTGGCTTGCCACTTTAGAAATACGTCTGTATCAGTGCTCTCTATTTTAGCTAATTTTGAATTTATATTATTTTTTAAAGGAATATTAAATAGTTTAAATGTATTTATAAATTATATAAAGTAACTCAAAAGGAATGTTTTAAATTATAGAGAGCCTCATCTCGCTCTCTATATTTAGGAGCGAGATAGCTAAAAGTTATAATAGAGAGTCACTTAGGAGTCTGGTGCAGCTGCTAAAATAGATAAAAAACTAAACATGCTCTCTAAAATAGCTAAGGAGCCAAAATAGAGAGTCTACTAAAGATGCTGTAACTGAGTTTGAGTTTGTTTCAATACCTATTGATGAAGGAGATTCCTAATTCCTTTTGAGTAAAACAAGCGAAGTCAGGCTTGCTCTTCTGCAAAACAAAAACAAAAAGAACTTCAGTAAGTAAAAACATAATAGATTAAAAGAAGAAGAAAGAAGAAAGAACTCAAACTGGAAATGAAGCTCTTAAGTCAAGGAGGTAAAGGAAGATATGAGCTGGTTATTCCTGTATTTTGAATAAATCTGATGCATAATTGGATATTAAAGATTGAATATCTAAAGAGAAAAATTTGGGATTTGATTAGTATTTGCTGTCGATATTCAATTAAAACTCTTTCTCTCTCTACAACTTATCGACTAGAAAAAGCTATTAATACCAAAGATATTAATTCGATGGATATATAGGATAGTTAATTTGCAACTAATCATTTAACTATTAATACAAAAAGCTCTAATTGTTCAAGTAAAACCCTAATTTGTGTTTGGCCCAAACTCTAGGTTACTTGACCTGGTAGTAATAGGGTTAATTAGAAGAATCTAGAGATTATCTTTCCTTGTATGATTCAGACTCTATGCATTGTAATCTATATAAAGAGGCCCCTATTATCAATGAGAATACACAGCAAATTCCTCTCAATTTTAGTTTCTCTAAAACACGTTATCAGCACGAAGCCCTAACCCTGAAACCCTAAATTTGTAGCCTTCAAATCCCAGAAACCACCACCACCCACCTTGAAGGTCTCAACCCCAGGAGTCCAGAACCGGCGGCGCCACCGCCAGAACCGGCCGGAAAAATACAGAACCGGCCCTCAGAAGTACCAGAAACCCCTCTGCCCGGTTTAAGGCTTTTTCCACCGCCTCTGACAGCCGTACTACATCACCTGCAGCGCCTCGAACCCAGATTGCCGGAACCGAAAAAATAAGCACCGGAACCGGCCTGAAAATCTACGAACCGGCCACCAAAAGGTCATCCACGTTGAACCGCCGCCTGAAATTCATCCTTGGAGTTTTCTCTCTGCCTCTTCAGTCCAATAGAGAAAAAAGAAACAAGCCCAGCCCAAGCAACAGAGCAGCCCTAAGCCCAGAAGCAAAGGACCAGCCCACGACCTAGAAGGAAGAAACCGGCCCGAAGCCCAACCAGTCAACCCACTGACGTCAGCACAGAAACTTGCCACGTCAGCACCCAATCTGCACTGCCACGTCAGCGTCCAGTCAGCACCAGCGTGTGCGTCAGCAGCCACGTCAGCACCGGTTGACCATTTCCGGTCAACTTTCCGGTGACTTTTCCGGCCATTTTCCGGCGACCTATTTCAAGGTATATTTTACTAAAAGTTCCCATTTTTAGAGTTTTTAAATTCAATTTCTCTTCCTTTTCGGGGACTTGCAACCTCCCTTCTTCTACCCCCCTTTCTTCATCATAGGGGAGACCAAATTAAGCAGATCTGTGGGGGTTCGTGCTCACTCCAAGCTTAGAGCTTGTTGAGATCTCCAAACTTAGAGTTTGTAGAGAATTTATGATCGACCACTTACGTCATTGTTTCGATCTAATCCAATACCTCTTGGAATTTAATTTCTTGGAAGCGATTACGCTCATAAATTCCTAATTTCTTGGAAGCGACTACGCTCAGAAATTTTATATGTTTTCGTGGTAGCCTTTTTCGCTCTGAAACTAACCCTAATTTCTTGTTCTCTTTCAGGATGAGTAACCTGAACAAATTGGACTTTGCTCCATTGGGAACAACTGGCTCTGGATATCACAGGTGGGTTCGTGATGTCCGCCAGCATCTCAAGGCCGATGGAATCCTGGATACGATTCTCGAGCCTAGCTAGGACGTGCTAACTATTGAGCAAGCTCAAGCTTTGGAAGCATATAGAGCAGCCTTAGAGGCAAATAAGGCGAAAACCATCATCCTAATGACTCGTCATATGGATGATTCGCTCCAGTACGAGTGTATGAATAAAGAATACCCCAGAAGGCTGTGGGTCTCACTCGAAGATAGATTTGGCAACGTCCGTGACTCTCTGCTTCCTCACCTAGAAGTGAGATGGCATAGCTTCCGCTTCTGTGATTTCAAGTCAGTTCTTGACTACAACTCGGAAGCACTTCGCATTAAATCCTTAATGGGATTTTGTGGTAAAGAGATCACAAATGCGATGTTGATTGAGAAGACTCTCTCTACCTTCCCCGTCTCTGCATTGATAGTTGCTAAGAACTATCGAATCGATGTTACTGCAGGACAGATCACAAGGTTTCATGAGCTTATTGGAGCTATGAATGTCGCTGAAAAGCATGACAACATCCTTGTGAAGAACTATAATTCGAGATCCGTGGAAATAGAGCATATTCCGGAATCCAATTATAGTCGCGCCCCTAAGAGAAGGCGCCAAGAGCAAAACCCTAACCTTAGGGATACTTCTGGACGTTCTGGTCCATATAATCGCTCTAGCTACTTGGGAAGGTAACTGCCAATATAGGCGAACACAGAACCGAAGAGGTCAACGTGGAAAGAGAGAGGGAGGCAACGCCTCTGGCCATGTTGGTGGCGCCACCAACACTAAGAGCCATCTAAATGATGCTTTCAAAGCGCCTCAATCAATGGAGTTTGAGCAAAGAGATGTATGTTCTCGATGTGGAGTGTCTGATCATTGGGCACACATTTGTAGAGCTCGTGAAGAAATTGTCACCGCCTACAAAGCATATTGTGAAGCAAGAGAAGCTCACTATGTGGAACAAGAAGATCAAGAAGATGATCTAGAGTGAAGGGTTGAAGACTACAAATCTGGCTGGGATTAATAGATCGCCAATTCTGTTTAAGTCTTCATTTTTCCAAGAGATGTAATAGGCAATTGCCATATACTTTGTAGTAAATGCCATTGGTTTAGTTTTTCTTCACATAGGCTCATCCAAAATGAGTGTGATGTCTAGGAAGGTTTTGAGATAAGTGGTACTTAAGCGAGCTTTGTTCCACCGACATCTCTCTACTCACCTGGTCATATTTATTTTGGAGTTACCGAAAGAAGTCAAACGACTACCTTTGTTTTGCATTAGCTAGCATTTGGATTAGATTCTCCTAATGGTTAAGAGACAATGATGTATTCCGTTGGCTTATGAATAAAATTTCGAGTTCTTTTCATTATGACTCAATTTTGATTCTGAGCATATTACTTTGTGACTACGATGGCTGGGCCATCGGTATTAATTCAAGGACATGGAATAGCTCAAGTTCCACTTGCCAAATGGCACCTTGATTACTGTCACATAAACTCTCTACGCTCTTAGGGCAAATCGTACCCTATAGCCAAAGGATTCCATGCGAAAACGCATGTAGAGAACGGAAATGAGTTCCTTTGCAATACCTCTAATGATTGCGAACAAAAGCGCATCTTAGAGAAGTTTATGTGTCTCTCTAGTGGACTCTATGTCACTATTCGAGCTATTAATCCAATAAAGTCATGAGAGAAGATCTCTTGGATTTAGACACATATTGGCTTTGTCACGACAGGATATGTCATCCTAGTCATGATATGATGGTCCGTCTACGAAAGACTTCACATGGACATCTTTTCTCTCGAGCGAAATGAAGCATGAATCAAAAGTTGATTCCTGGACTAAGTGTGACCGACGCTGCTGCCTAGGGCACTACCTCCGTCCACCACCAGCCTAGGGCTGGCGTAGTCCCTATCCATGACGCCATGGATAGCGTCCATCATGGTGATGGCGCCCCAGGTGATGATGCAATCACCAACTTGCTTCAAAATAGCGTTTCAGACGCTCAGGCCTAACCAAAATTCTCATTGGTTGCTTCTAAAGCCTCTCGCTCGTTTTACAAAGCCCGTTCCTTAGGGAAATTAGGACTGAGACCGTCCTATGCAAAGGATATGAAAATACTCATTATGTTCTTACATAGAATCCATAGGGATTCTGTGGACTGATTCAACCAACTTGCGGACGTTTAAATATCCACTTGTAATACTCATGATGATTGGTTGACACGTAAACACGCTGGTCACATGTTGTGCCATTGTCCACTTGTAATGTTGCTTATGCTACACTCCTAGCAAATATCATATGACAACGGGCTCACACCCCGGATCATCCTATTTCGTCAATTGGACTTGACGATACTAGAGAGTTTACATCGAAGACTTTCGATGGTTCTTACAATGGGACTGATGTTGGACATCATATTCCCATGTACACACCCAAATGGTCTCGCGGAAACGACTACAATGGTAGTCAGGACATTGGTAATGTGCACCAATCTCCTTATATCCGCTTGGGGTAATGCAATATCGCATGCAGCTATGCTAATTCGTCTACGACCTACTGCCACTCAATCTACATCGGCGTTACAGCTAGTGACTGGGTACAAGTATCGTACTTATGCATATTTGAGTGTGCCATTTATGTGCCAATTGCGCTGCCACAGCGCTCTATGATGGGTCCGTACACACGAATGGGCAACTTCGTTGGATTTGAGACTCCAACAATCGTCCGCCACTTCATGCCCTTGCTAGGCGATCTCCTTACCGCTAGATTTGCGGATGTCACTTTGATGAGGCAGTCTTCCCGTCGTTAGGGGGAGATAAGAACACAGATGTTCAGCAGGAACGACAGGAATTTTCGTGGTCTGTCCCCACTATGTCTCATCTCGATCCCTACTAAAATGACGAGATCACACATCTGTTGCAAATATGCCTGCAAGGAAGTACGTCCCTACAAGAGGACGTAGCGCCACCCTACACGGAGGTAGACATGGCGCCAACGCCAAAGAAAGTGGCACTCTGGCTTTACAGGCTATGACCCCAGCTAGGATGCGTGGGAGGCCCGTGGGTTCGAAGGATACTTTGGCACATTCCAATCCTTTGATCATCAAGACTCAAAATCCATCTCATGAGAATCTTCTGGATTATGGTTATCGTTGGGGGACGCCTCAACGTCAAAACCTATTCCTGAGAATATAGAGCTCTATGAAAATTACACTAGTGTACATGAGACGTGGGATAGAAACTCCATCAAAATTAATGATGTAGTTGCGCATTTCGTTGCGCATAAGTTTGTTGAGTCCAATGATATCGAACCACGCTCCGTTGATGAATGAATGCCAACGTAGAGAGATTTGGCCTAAATGGAAAGATGCGATCCAGGTTAAGTTGGATTCTTTAATGAAGAGGAAGGTTTTTGAGCCAGTGATGCCAACACCTCCTAACATAAAACCTGTTGACTAATGGGTCTTCGTTAGAAAGCGTGATGAGAAAAAGAGATGGCAATCTCGCCTTATGGCGCAAGGCTTCTCACAAAACGCCCTGGAATCGACTACGATGAGACATATTCTCTCGTAATGGATGTCATTGCACTCCACTACCCTGTCAGTTTGGTAGTTTCTGAATAACTGATTATGCGGCTTACAAATGTGGTCACTACGTATCTCTATGGGGATCTAGATACGGAATATACATGAAGGTTCATGGTGAACTTCATTTACCCAAGTCAAGTGGCTCTAGACCACGGAGTGCGTTTACAAAAAGGTTGAAACGCTCACTAAAATGACTACTTGATTGGGAAGGGATATGCCCACGCGTTTCCATAACAAGTTTTGGATTCTATCGCGGTTCATGTTGGACATGATCTTCATTGGAAGCCCTTAAAGAGTTAAGGGAAACCGCTGAACACTTGAAATCCGAGTTTGAGATGAAGGATTTTGGGAGAACACGATTATGTCTCCGTTTGGAACTTGAGCATCGTGTTGATAGATGCTTAGGAATTTTGATAAGGTTGAGCCTCCAAGCACCCCCATGATCGTCCGTAGTCTTGATCCTAAAAAGGATCCTCTTCGTCCAAAGGATGATGATGAAGATGTGCTAGAGGAAAAAATGTCTTACTTAAGTACAATAGGCGCATTATTGTACTTAGCTCAATGCACAAGATCGGACATCTCATTTGCAGTGAACTTATTAGCTAAGGTATAGCTCTACGCCAACGCGACTCCATTGGATTGGTGTAAAAGATATCTTTCGATACTAGAGATGTACGACTGATATGGACTTGTTCTATCCCTACAGATAGACGATGGATTCGGACCCATCACACACCAGGATCGCCGCCAACACTGGCCTGCGTCCACTATCCCCATCCCAAAACGACATGTGTTTTGAAAGGTTTTGCAGATGTTGGGTATCTCTCTGACCCATACAAAGGTCATTCCCAAACTGGTTAAGTGTTCACCATGGGAAAAGACCTTGATATCTTGGAGGTCTACAGAACAGACCTTAGTCGCTATATCTTCGAACAATGCAGAGATCATTGCTCTTCACGAAGTGGTTCGTGAATGTATATATGGATTGGATCCATAATTACGCATGTTCGAACAATTATGGTTTGAAGTCTACCACAGATGAGCCTACAAGCATATAGGATAATGCTGCTTGTTTTGAAGCAAGGCTACATCAAAAGCGACCACACCAAGTATAACCAGCAACAACAAACTCTCCTCAAGATCAAAGTGAACTAGGTTCGATTTGAGGACAATATGGCAGACTTGCTCACTAAGTCATTGCCTAAATTCCACTTTCGAGAAACATGTTGGTAGCATCGTTTGCAGAAGTTATCCGAACTCCAATGACCGTAGTCGTCAGGGGGAGATGCAGACATCAGGGGGAGGTGTCTACATGTATGGTCTCGAAACGTGAAGGGTGTGTTGTGCTCTTTTTCCCCTTCGACCGAGGTTATTTTTGTCCCACTGGGTTTTTGTTACTCGACAATGTGTTTAATGAGGCAACGAGAGAAGCACCGCGTTTGGGCAACACAAGGGGGGAGTGTTCAAGTAAAACCCTAATTTGTGTTTGGCCCAAACTCTAGGTTACTTGACCTAGTGGTAATAGGGTTAATTAGAAGAATCTAGAGATTATCTTTCCTTGTATGATTCAGACTCTATGCATTGTAATCCTCTATATAAAGAGGCCCCTATTATCAATGAGAATACACAGTAAATTCCTCTCAATTTCAGTTTTTCTAAAACACTAATAATATTTTAAATAAAAAATTAAATTTTTTTTTCCAATACGACTGCAAGGAAGGAATGATTAATTTGTAAATTCAAATATATTAAATGTGAAATAAGTAGTTAGATAATGTTACTTCACACCCTTAACCGTATGTATATATATAAGATGCTTATCTGATGTTTAATATAATACATTAATTTAGTCTTTTATTTAGCAATGAATACGGATTTTTGTCTTTAATAAGTGTATATTTTTTGTTTTGTCACGGTTATCAGTACCTATAGAGCAAAAGTAATTACTAAAAATATAAAATGGTGTTATTTGCTCTACTCAAATAGCACGGTTAGTAAAGTGTATCCAAAGGAGGGTAGCTATTAGCCAAATTTTCTAGCAGTGTCTGTTTTTGTGGGGAACTGGGGACAATAATCTAATGTAATCATACTTCTTCTTTCTAACATTTCTGGCTACATGAATGCATGCTTGTTTCTCGATCAGCTAAAGGACCAAAACCAATCAGTCAACTGCTTAAAAATATTGTAAAATTGGTATATCTGATTATAAATCAAGTTGGCTGAGTTCGTATAGTTAATACGTATAGGTAACCTACCTCCCATCAATTAAGTGACAGATAGATCAAGTTCGAGCCCCCTTTTATCTTGACTTGTATATATACAGTAAATAAAAATAAAATAGAACTCTATAGTCTAAAGGACTAGCTCCGAAGCGTTCTATCGAAAGACGAAAAAAGAAAAAAGGAGGAAACAAAACCAATACCAAAACCGAGTGCTCCCAACATGACTACAGTGTAAGACTTGAAAACCCTCACTAAATCATTTGACAACTTGTTCTTTGCAGCTGCCTGGCAACTTCCCAAAGGACCGCCACAAAGTCCAGGATTGCCTGCATAGTCCAAATTGTTTGTGCCATTGTGGAAGTAGGGGACTGGCCCAGACAGTTGATTGTTGGCCACGCTAAATGTTTTAAGCCTACTGAGCTGACCAAGTTCTGCAGGAATCTGACCCGTGAACTTGTTGTTGTCAAGTTTAAGGACATTGAGAAAAGTACAATTGGAGATATTCCGGGGAATTGGCCCTGAGAAGCTGTTGGACGAGAGATCAAGCGACGTAACGAAAGGGATCAATTTTATGATATCACTGGGAAGTGATCCACTGAGGCCGTTGCTTGAAAGATCTAAGCCTGTTAAGCTTGTACAATTCACAACGCCGCGAGGAAACTGGCCTTTGAGTCCCAAATCCCCAAGCTTGATATTTATAACTTTGCTTTCATGAGGGTGCCAACACTCGATTCCCAGAAAGTTACAGACGAAACCTTCGGTCTTATTGTTAAAATCCCATGAAGAGGTTAACATGCCTAAAGGGTCCTCCAATGTTGCTTTTATACTTCTCAAGCAGTTGATATCACTCTCGACACCTGAAATGACTCTACAACTAAGCAATAACAAGAAAACACCCGCAAGAAAAACATTGCAAAGATCTCGTCCAGTCAACAACATTGCTATTTAGCAAACACGAAGCTAGCAACAGAGAAAATTGCAATCAATATATATCTACCCTAGTAATTATTATTACAACTCAGAGCTCAAGATCGACACACTGAATCCCCACACAACTAGGGTTGGATATATAGCGAGCTAGCATCGATCAAAGATATACAACCCAGAGAAGGGGTTATTCCGTTTTCCACAAAGACTTCAAAGTCCAAACGGTTGACAAATCAAAGCACTCCCCTATTTGAAATTTGAAGTGTGAATCATACGTAGAATTTAATTTCTTTGACTACACCTCTTTCACTTTCCATGCAGTACGTGGCCATAGTTCGTACTCTTCTGTAATTGGTGCCCCTGTTCAATAATTGTACTATTAATTAACCCGACATAAAGCTAAAGGATAATTCGGGACGACTTGGAGGCAAAAAAAATAGACGGTGACTCGCCCACAGCTGTTTTGGCTATATCAGAACTGAGGAGTGTCAAGCGGCTAGATAACCCAAATAATTAAGTTCGTTTTGGATGTGCTAAGATCAAAATAACCAGTTACTCATGTTGGAATTTAGTTAGAATATTTCAAAATACCAGGTATATTTGAAACCTCTATTGGACCTTTAATATGTTTTGCTTTTGTATGTTTTTGTTGTTAGTATTAATTTAATGGCACTACGCCAATAATACGATCAGACGACAGTTTTTCGCTGTCGTCTGATACCCCTCTTTGCTGTTGACTGAGTGGGTGCCGTCTGATGTGAGTATCAGACAACAGCAAGATTCTGTCGTCTGAAGAAAATTTGGACAAGAGCAAGAACTAACAAACCTGTTGTCTGAACACCAGAAAAGACAATAGTCAACTTAAAGTAGCTGTTGTCCAAAGTGAATTAAGTCAGCATAATCTAAAGAAAAGTAACTTCTGAGGTCATTAAGACAACATAACTTATAGTGTAGCATTGTCTGTTAAAGTTTCACACTCTATTTTTCTCAAAGTAAACTCTTGTGTGTTGTTTGCTCAAACAACAACTTTCTAGGTTTTGCAGTTATTGAAGTTTATTTCTAACCATGGTTTTCCTACTTTGATGTAGTGGTTAATGAAGTGAGACAATAGAATATATACTTTGACATTGTGTTTTACAATGTTGGGCAATAGAACCAGTTTAAAAGATATTGTTGTTATGTTGTACAGACAACAGTTTTTTTATTTGATTTGTTTGTGCTCAATTATCAGACAATGGTTTTCTGGTGAAATTGCATTGTTTGAGATTGGATAACAAGACATACATTCTGGATATTGCATCTAACAAAACCTATCAATCAACGCATCCACAAACACATCCAATATTGATACCAAAAGCTTTCCATTGAATCCAACAAGATCTACAATATTCCATCAGCAGTAGGTTCATCCCAATATTAACACATACTAACCTTGCCAATATACTTAAAGGCCAAAAACATAAACTTGTCGATAAATGTGTCCAATGCACATTAACCATGCCTATATATACCTAAAGAGTCTAAATACCAAAACAGATAAAGGTAAGAGGATCTCCACAACACTTCAGTTCCTACTTGCAGCTGCAACATCTCCTGTGGTGCAATAACAAGTCTATCAATTAGTAAAAGAACAGAAATCATGATTGTTGCCTTATAAGGTTTCACTCATAATAATCTATTGAACATAAGCAAATATCTAACTACAAAGCAATCTGGTTATAAGTTTAAGCTTTGTCAAGCATTTCCCAACAAATATCTAACCAAAGCAGTCCATAATAATATGCGGATATGTTCAATAATATATATGTATTTATGTGTATCTAACAAAATATCCAAGCTATATATAGCTTCAGAAGCTATTGAATACAAGATTAGTAACTAAACTAATTATAATAAGCACTTTGGTAGGACTTCATACCAGTGCTTCTGTGACCTTGCAAAATTTTATAAAATCTTGGCCACCTGTCAGTACAAACCTTCAAGCCCCACTCATGATCTGATTACCATATCTGCCAAATACAACAAAAATATTATCATTTTAAGAAGTTGAAACGGGATCGTAAAAGATACATTAGAAAAGGAAAGTTTGTTCATCTTGTCATCTCCATAAAAGAGTCTCAAGAGTCGCAATTATATCAGCATTATATAAGGAAGATGATAATGAGTACTAAGTCCTGGTTTACAAAATCAAGTATCAAGTAAAAGAAAAATGACTTCAGTTATTTAGTGAGAAAATCTCTATCAGAAACAATCGGACTTTGAATCACACAGCGAGACTTAAATTAATGTATTGAGCAGGTGTCAGCATAAGAAATAAAAAAAGC
The DNA here is from genome assembly GCF_958449725.1 of Rosa rugosa. NCBI lineage: Eukaryota > Viridiplantae > Streptophyta > Magnoliopsida > Rosales > Rosaceae > Rosa > Rosa rugosa. The sequence goes on from NC_084822.1 coordinate 39,736,972, forward strand.
AAAGGTTTTGGCTTATTCTATATTAATTAGATCATGAAGGTTAATTGTAAACTGTAATCTTCAGTAAGGGATTCATAAAGCTGTAAAGATAGAATAAGTGATCCCACAATATTGGGTCATCTTGAACAAAAAAAAAAAAACAATTAACCACTTGGTGCAAATGCATAGATTCTATCGTCTCACTTCCAAGTAAAAGAAAGGCAAGACAAATGTCAGGATGCAAAGCTATCCCCAGTGTAGCAACTACGTACCACCAAAATGAAGTGGCTGAAGGGCCACCTGGACCTATCAAAATCTACTGCCACAGTACCACTAGACATCTCCAAATTAACAGAAAAAGGGGGGACAGCAGGACTTACGTGTCTCCTGTAACTGCAGCCTTATAACAATCACTTCCTTTGCCTCCGAGAACCCGTCTCGATGTACTTCTTTGCGTTATCCCAGGCACCACCTGCCGTGTTCAGGAAAAGAGCCATGAGAATACCAGACACTGTTTCAAACATCAGCATGGAAGCCACAACTTTAGCACCAAGTAGAGGCTGCCCAGTATAGTATCCAAATATCCGGAACGCAATACCTGCAAGGGATTCAAGCAATAATTATTCCTTCATGATCTAATTAATATGGAAGCAACAACAAACTTATCTCCACTGCATGCCCAAATTTATAAAAACATAATTGACCTACCAACTGCTATAGGTGAAACAATAGCCAAGGCACCAGGTTTTATCATCTCCCTCAAAGATGCAGATGCTACAATAGCAACACAACGTGCATAACCTGGCTTCTCCTTATATTCCTGCAGAAACATGTTAGAAAAGGCATTATTAAAAGGAATGCAAAACATCAAAAATTCACACTGTACCTTGAGCAATAGGTTAATAGGCAATCAAAGTGATCCCAAGTTTGTCACAGGTAGCCTTAACTCCATTCTCCTCTGGTGCCTTGTATATGAGACTGTAATTCACTTGCTTTGATGCTAGTGGGATACCTCTCTTTTTGAGTTTCTCATATGCATCACGCAGTCTCTTTTCTGAAATAAGAAACTTTATGCATCATGTTCTGATTAATTAAGGAGGGCATGCAGTTTCGTTAAATTGATATATTTTCAGTGTGCCAATATCTTCTATACTTACTAAACTAAAGAATAAAATAAAATAGACAGATGCTTATAATGTAGAGAAAGTATTTCATTGTTCGCTCTGCTAACTTATATCAATAAGAACAAGACAATAGACTTGTCTTTCTTTGGAAGAAGCACAAGATAATATATAAAAGTCATAGAACCATGACAACTACCAAGAGCACTACCGTCAAATTCAATCAATCTAATGCTTTTATACATCAACAAACCCTGGAAATTTCACACAGCCACTCAATATCAACCCGATTAGAAGAAAATAAAGGGGAGAGAACACCAACATTAACAATCGGAACCAGCACAAAATCTAAATTAGGAAGGAAGAGAAAGAGGGATTGGGTACCTTTTGGCAGAGTAGGAGAATGATTGAGTGAGAAGGCGTCACCCGGTGGTCTTTCAGCCTCAATGGTCGACGAAACTCTTGGATTTTGAATCTTGGTCTGAGCACGTTCGTGGTGGCCGTGTATTGAAAAATGGACGGAGATCGAAGAGGGTTAAGGAACAGTGATGTAGTAGGTTTGGGAGTCGCGTGCGGTGGTCCGGTGATCTCGATCGATGGAAGGGTGGCTGAGGTTTTATTCTTCATCGCTTGGGCTATCTTTTGGTGGTGGCGGTGTCAAAGTCGACGGCCGGAAGTCGAGCTTTCCGGCGTGACAGAGAGAAGGTGAGAGGAAGAGAGGGAGAGCAGAGAGAAAGAGGCATGTGCGGCTGAAAGAGGAAGAAGGAGAAAATGAGAAAGGCTAGGGTTCTTTTCTCTAAATAATAAGAAATGAAATGTAAAATTTGGTAGAATGGAGGGAAGTGAAAATTGAAACTTTGGCTAAGTTTTAAAGTCAATTAACTAGGGCGCCAACATATTGAACCCTAAAATTTAGACAACATCAATTCAAGTACATTGTCTAAAAGAGAGTGGCACAACAGAAGATTAAAAATTGTTGTGTGAATCAAAACAATCAGACGACATTTTTTTCAACCATTGTATTAATATTAATTGCACAACAAAGAAGTAATAACTGTTGTGTGATTAAAAACAATCAGACAACATCTTTTGCCAACCATTGTGTTAATCAATCTTGGACAACATCAATCTAATAACTGTTGTCTGAATTGATTGATTCAGACAACATCGGAAAAACAACCATTGTCTGATTTACAATTGCACAACAGTAATGTAACAACTGTCATCTGATTCGAAAATTGAGACGACAGAAAAATTCTTGCTGTCGTCTGATTATTTCAGACGACAGTTAAAATGTTTGCTGTCGTCTGATATGTGTTGTCTGATTCCGAAATTGGCGTAGTGTGGTTTTATGTAATTTAACTGCTGAAATTTCAAAAATATGAATTAATTCGGTATATACTAGAATTCGGATTCTCTCTTCTACAACCTTCTTCTTTGAAGCCAAAACAATCTCTCTCTTCTCATCTCACCAACCCACACTCTCATACACAAGAAGAAAGAAAAACCCTCAACAATTACAGTGGTTATTATTACTCGTTTGTAATCAAATGGCTAGCCGGTAAGTGACGAAGGCTGTTATACAACAATTCTTAAATTTGCAATTTTCTTTCGATCTTAAACACTTTTTTTTTTGTCTTTTGTTTTTTTGTTTTTTTTGGAAAATTCATGGATCCTCAACAATGATAATTGTTCTAGATTGATTGTTATGCCTAAGCAATTGTGTTATTAGATTTAATAAAAGCTATCTAAATTTTGACTCTCCTAAAAGAATTTATGGCTACACCATTGCTTCCAGCATTTCGTTCCAATGATAGATAAAACTTCATTTTTTACAAACCACACCTTTCCATGTGCGTATTCATTGGGAAATTACTGAAGGAGGGGGATGTAGTTTGTAATAAAGGGTGCTAATTTCAATCCCCTAGGATATTCTACATTCTTCATTGTGTAGAGACCATTCTAATTTTATTAGTATTCTTCTAGTTTTATCGGAGTTTCTAAGGAACAGCCATGTTCCTCATTACTCCCCCTTGTTTTTTTTTTAGAGAAAAATTCAGCTACCCTCCCCAAACTATTATGCCAAGGCCAATTAGATACCTAAACTCTCAAACGTACCAATGTGATACCCAAATTCTTATATTGATATCAACGAGGTACCTCCGTACAATTTCCGTGACGGCCCAGTCAAATTGATGACGTGGCAAGTATGTGGAGATAAAAAAAAAGGTAAAAGACCAAAATAACCTCTTCGCTTTTTTTTCTTTCTTTTTTTTTCTTTTTAAATTGAATTTCTCAACCAATCTCTCTCTCTCTCTCGCTCTGGCTCTGCCGCACTTTGCTTCTTTGGCCGGAATCCGTTGCTTCTCTCCCCGTACAGATCATTGGAGTAACATTTGCAGATTGATTTCTTCACATAATAAACACCCAATGGAAATTAAAGCCACCCAGAGTTCATCAGTTGCTTCTTCTACGACTTCGTTTGGGAGCTCGATGAGACGGTGTGGGTTTGGACAGAGAGCAAGCGACGGCAGCCATGGAGAGAGGCTGGATCACCTTCGTGTTTCAAAGTCAGAAACTTGCCGATGACTGGTCTTCAATTGCTTTCATAGATCCTCTTTTGATCAAAGAGGGAGGGATTTTCGAAACCGGCGGTATACGATAAATCACCAAATTTCATATGGTACGTATACGATCATCAGGCCACGATTTCAAGCCTTCGTCTTCTCTGATTCCAAACCAGGTATGGAGCTTTCCAAATTCCCTAATTTCAGCCCCCAATTATGTTCATTCTGTATTGCTTCGAATTTTTGCGATAAAGATTAAAGCTTTAGAACAAAACAGTGGTGAAATTCTAGTTTGTGAGTAATGTAGTTTGCTTTCTTTGCTTTTAGCTTCACAGTGGTGATTTTCTGCTCCTCCTAAGGAAAAGGAGGATGCTGGAGAGGATATAGCATTTTATGGTTCAGATAGTGCTCGAAAAACTGAGAATAGTGGGCAGGATGATTCTTTTCATTCTGTGGAATCTGGACAAGTCCAGGAAACAATTGATAATGGAGGAACTGTACCCGAAAAGATGGATATTGAGATGACAGCAGCTGATGAAGATAATGTAGTAGAATCAGGAAAAGGGGGTGGCTGAGAATGTTGTTGTTGATTTGTTGGATTGGCAGGTGATACCGGCGCACAAATTGTCTGAATCGATTCAATAATGAGAGAGTTGGGTGCTTATTTACTTGGGCATTAAGGATTCATGGAATTGCTTGTCTGGGTTGATTCCCTCTGCTAATTGCTCTGGCTGTTCCATTTATGGTACAATCTTTCCAATTCCAGGTTCTTTATTCATTTCCTCATTGAGATTTGGAGGATTGCTAATGCTTGGATGAGTTTCAAACAAAGATACCAATCTCTAATAAATGGTTCTTTGCGAGTCTGGGTTTGCCTGATCTGGGCTAGAAGAAAATCCCAGAAGAAGAAGAATAAGAGAAGAAGAAAAAGAAGAAAAAGAAATGAAAAGAAAAAAAAAATGAATTAGCAAAAACAGAGAGGGTAAAAAGTCTATTTAGCCCTTTTTTTTTTGTCCCATGTGCTTGCCACATCAGCAAACAGACGGAGCCGTTAGAGATTTTGGACGGAAGTATCACGTTGATGCCAATTTAGGTCTTCGGGTATCACATTGATACTTTTGAGAATTCGGGTATCAAATTGGCCTTGGCAGAATAGTTTGGGGAGGGTACCTGAATTTTTCTCTTCTTTTTATACACTAAAGAAACTTAGAAAACAAAACCATAATACAACCTTTCCCAACCAATCCAAATAGGACTCTAGGGACACAGGGAAAAGGAGACAATTGAACCACACCGAAACTTATCTTTCTTCGTGACCAAGATCAGCCCCCCGTTCATCTACTTTTTTGACATGTTACTTATATTGCTGACATAACTCAGACGGGAACCACTTTTCTATGACATGGAATGTATGTGCCGATATGACTGTTGGGACTTGTTCACTGACATGTCACTATTTGATTTGATGAGCAAATCCCACCCATATCTTAATAGGAAAAATATATATAAGAAAACAACTCATTGCCCATCAAGGTTCGAAAAATCGCTAGGCGTTAGTCGGGCGGTGGGCAGGAGACTAGCGCCCAGACGCCTAGGCGGTTTTAGTTTTTTTAATTTTAATATATTTTACAACATACAAAAATATAAATAAGAGTGTATATATATATATATATATATATATATATATAATTATATATATAAAGACTTATTGTTAATAAATAAGAATAATGAGAAAATATTCTTGTGTGACTACCACTGGCCATGCTAATGCAAGAAAATATTCTTGTCTGGATCCAGTTCCGGAATTGTCGTGGCATTGTTTGCAATGAGACTCAGAGGGCGCTTATTAATATAGTGCAATCGAAGAAACCAAGCCTAATTTTTCTGGCGGAAACCTTAGCTCAATCACACCATATTGATGCTATTATGCGTAGACTTGGCTTTGCGGGTAACCTTTGCTACGCTCATGAGGATGAATCTCAGGGACTGGCGATGTTCTGGAAGAAGGAATTAAAAGTGGATCTGAGATCTATGTCTGCGCATTATATAGATGTAGAAGTGGGGACTCTGGAAAACCCTAAACAATTCAGATACACAGAAGTGTACGACTTTGCATCCCGTACTGATCGTGGAAGGACCTGGGCTATGCTAAGGGCTTTAGCAGCGGAATCATGCACTCTACCGTGGCTGGTTGCGGGCGACTTCAATGAGATTTTGTGTCAACCTGACAAATCTGGAAGACCTCCCCGAGCAGCAGCACCTATGGCACAGTTCCGACAAGTATTAACAGACTGTGGCCTTCGTGATATGGGATTCTTTGGCAGTCGCTTTACGTGGTCGAACAAATTCACTAAGGAACGTCTCGACAGGGGCCTTCACTCCCATTCATGGAGATCAAAATACCCATTCAGCAGAGTCATTACGCTGCCCGCAAACCGCCGCTTGCTAGGCTTCCAATGGCGCTCCCTTGCGCCAACCGTACAACTAAGCGGCTCTGCCTTTTCACCTAGAGAGGGGAAGAAGGTACGCTGCCCAAATGGCATCGAGAATCGGCCTATACAGGAGGAGCCCGTGCGCCGATCTCCAAAGAACGCAACTGCTTTGCGTCTGATAACAGGTATTGTGCAATACAAAGGGGAGACTACAGATTGGTACTCCGACTTGGTGAAAGCTCGAGCGATTGCTTGCAATGATAGGCTCTCCCGGTGTTGGGAGGTGTCGGTGGGTGGTACAGCTTTCCATTACATGCTTGAGGTGATGGGCTGCCCTGCTGATCCGGGTCGGATCCGACCACGCAGAGGACGGTTGAAAGAGCCTGACAACGGACATGCAGGGTTGAAGGAGATTGGCTTTTGTCGGTTGGTGGATGAGACAAAGGATCGGTTATGTTCCTGGAACAAGGTGGCGGATCTGGCTTTCAGATGCAGTGGCGGGCCGACTCCAACTTGCAAGAGCGCTGCAATTCGCGTACCGTACTAGGGCAGTCGGATTCTTGCAGCCCCGATTTGCCGGCGCGGCGTGGCACACAGGTGACGGTGGCGACACCAAACCGGGTTGGGTGCCTAGCTTGGGTGGGACGCCGAGGCCCATGTTGAGTTGGGTGTCTAATTCCGTTTGGGCCAAAGTAGTCCGAAATTGGTTTTGGGCTCAAGACTGGACCAGGAAATGGTTGAGGTATTAGATGTGGGCTCAACTAGCGGATTTGGGCTGGAGTTGGGCTCTCTTGTGGGCCAAATTGATGAGTTCCAATCTCCTAGGGTTCCGCATTTGGGATCCCGGAGATCTTGATCCAACAAAATATGTTTCCCTTGACATAAGTGGTACTATTGAATCTTCTGGAGTAGTACTGAGGGAGGATTCAAACTTTTCAGTAATGGCGGAGTATGAAATGTCGAATGAGTGGACCTATCTTTATGTACCACTGTGGGTACTACCACATCTTCTTGTTCTGTCTGTAGATGGCAGCGGAAGGGTATGTAATGGCCGCTCTGGCTTTAGGCTAATTCCAATTTCTCTAAATGTGACAACACTCCACAATTGTCATCTGGATGTGTTACAATTTTATTGTAAGCTAACTCTATTGAGTTTCTATCTATAAAGTCACTAGGCCAAAAAAGCTAACAGACAACAGACCAAAATCGTTGTGTGATTTGGACGATCTCCGTTGTGTATCGGAGCGTTGTGTGATGAAAAATGGCACAACGGTGGAAAGCCGTTGTATGAAACACAAACAGTCAACAGTTTCTTTGTTATCAGTGTTGTACCTTTCCTCGACAGATGCCAGGCACATCTGCCGCGCAGCCATGCGCAGCATGGCAGGTGCATGCGTCAGACAACAAAACTTGTTTCAAGCTGTTGTTGGAAAGCCTAGTCAAACAACGTATTTTTTAATTTCACTGTCGTCTGATTTCTCCTCACACTTCAGTTGTAGAGTATGATTGTTGTGTGACTGGATTTTGGACAACAGAATTCAGTTTTTACAGTAGTCTGATCGTAAATGAGAAGACATAGTTTTTGTAAAACCATTGTGTGATATGTAAAAATGCATTGAGTATATGACCCAATTTTGTGTGTTCAGACAATGTTGGATTGCCATTATATAAAACTGTTGTACGATGCATAATAATGCTCCATTTTACCTAATGAACATTGATCAATTGGAATGAAAACACATTATAAATCAATCAAATGAGTGATCCAACCCATTCTATATACCTCAAATGTTAAAAGGGAGCATTTCCCAATCATCCAAGCCAACATTCAAAGAAGAAAAGTATTCTCATACATGCTGATCTAATTGGGACATCAAAAGCTGATACAAATACATATTGTTTCAAAACATGCCTCTAATAAAGTCTGCATTGATGGTTGGCAAATTCCTTGAACAAATTCTTTAGCATCTTTGCTTTCCTGTATTCTCGATTACCAAAAATGATAACCTTTAACTCATTGCTATTTGAAGTTCTGCCCTCCAATGCTATCTACAAAACATATAGGAAGAGTACATTATGCAACTATACAAGAAAGTGCACAGCTTTATAAACATCCCAAAAAATTATGCAAGTAGTTAGGCCCAATCGTACCCATTAGAGTAATGGAATCACAATGACAACAGAAAAGCAAGACAAAAAATTTGGTATACTTATCAACATACAAAGTCATGGATTCAAAAAATTAGGATTCAAAGAAGATACTCATGGCTTCATGGCCTTTAGTTCATAAAACTTCACTGCTACTAAGAAAGAAATGTAAACCAACTATCAGAGAACAACATTCAATAATATTCAGGGAAGAATGAAAAAATATATTGCTGAATGCAACATTTTAAGAAGAGATAGTCCACTGTTGCTTCTTAGTTCACTTTGAAGTTACTCAAAGACTAAGCTACATGGTGCAGGTGTAATATATATAGCTTAATGACCATAACATATCTTTGTTCTATCATGAAATAAAAGAGGATGAGCCTAGAAGACTGATCTATCAAACAACTCCATACGTGCAATACATAAAACTACTATACAAAGTAAATTATAAATTTCTCTAATCCCAAAGGCTCAAAAGTTAGCAAGTGCTTTTTAGAAACACCTAAGTCTGTCTCTTACACACATAACAAGAGATGAAATAAAAGATGGGAATAAAACATGATAAGGTCTGAGTAGTAATACGTACCTCATTGAAACCATGACGGGCCTCGATCACAAATGTGGAGTAGAGAGAAAATGGTAAATCTGTGATTCGGTCCAAAGATGAGAACTTTCATTACCTTTGTAATCCGATAAGAATATAGATATATGTATGATCTACGTAGGAAATTATTGCTCTGAAAATACCAAAGGGATTGCTCATAAATTCTCAGAAGTTATAAATCTATTAGCATTCATGTCTGTACTTGTTCCCAAATCATCACACAATGTAAAAAAGCAAGCTTATGCTATATTTCAATGTTGGCATTGAGGCCAGTTAAGACAAGAAAATCTCCTGATTTCTGCAATACAAAACTTATTAAACAGTGACAGTGCATCATCAAGAAGATCTCCAGTTTTCCACAGAAAGAATCCCTATTATTAATAACCTTCCAAAACCAAGGCAAAATTTATAGAACAAAATTGCTGAGTCCATAAGTAAGGTCAGAAAACAAAATGGAAGTTGCTGAAAGTCAAGAAGAAACATCAGTTAAGATTACCAAGGAGAACTGATGGCAATAATAATCACATGCATATACCTTATTTCAAGACAATTAGTATCAAAAACCAAATTCACATCCATTTTCTTCAAGAAACGAATCTCAGACACAAGCAAATAACATCCAGATCAAGATTCACTCTAAACAAAATCTGTGTAGTAAAAAAATGTGAATGATATTTTACTTCACAATTCCATTGTTCTGTTTGGTAGACAAAAATTTACGGATAACAGCTACTGTTATGTTCTGGTATAGCCCTTCAGATATCTTATCCCAAAAAAGCAATATTAGCTCATTTCAATGCAAAAACATGTTCTTCAATTAGCAGTAAAAACCACCTCAGAGGGAGTTGGACAGTTACCATTGTAAAACCAAAGAAGATGACAGTTACTGAGATGCAGCCTCTCTCTGCCTTCATGTTCTGCATCTTAGACATGTATTATTCTACATGCTCTAAATTTGTACTCATAGATATGTAAACCCCAGGTAACATGTCATGAGGGAGTTTAAACTCCCATTCATAAGCATAAATGAACTAATGGAGTAGACATGACACCTTTTCCCCTTAAAAGGGTCATGGAAAAATTCACAAGACTTCCTCATACCAAGGCTTACTATGCTTCCAATTTTTGTCACTGATAGTGAAAATACCTACACAAAGTAAAGTTTTCATATATTTATACATTCATTATAAGTCAAATCACCTTTCAATTCAATATTAGGAAATGAAAAGTGAACGATCAAAATTATAGCCTATAGGATTCCAATGTCTGAAAATAGGACTTTCCAAAGTAAACATATAGCCATACTGAACCTTCACAATTACTCTTCAAATTCTACAATTCCACAAACTATTCAGTGTTCGTACTAACAAAACATCACCTGCTTTCTGCTCCAATCATACATTCAAACACCTGCTGTAGGAGAAAATTGAAGTAGCACAAAGCCTTCACTCGACAATTTGAATGCTCCTGACTGCAGAAGACACCAAATCATGACATTAAAATCAATAAGCAATGAGATAAGGCATTACAATTCCCAATTAATAATTATCAAAATTAAGCAATACCAAAAGTTAACACACTTGCCTTGTTGAATCGTTGAGCAGAGCTTGCCTTGAACCTCTTGCTGAGCCTACTAGTCCCTGAACTACAAGCACCTTTCTCAACAAAAGTCGTATTCAGATTAGAGCAAGTGCTTTTTATCTTCTCCTTGGCTCTTTCAAGAAATGAGCTCAGCACACTGGGCTTATTTCCTCATCATTAGTAGGCAGCTTAGAATCCCAATGTCTGGACCACTAATCCACTCCACAATGAACCTGCAAGTACCTATGCTTCTTCCACACAACCTAACCATAACAAACCATGCACAATAAAAACACCGTGACATCTTCACAAACTAACCAATTAAGTATGCTTCTGTGTTCTATATATAACAATTAAGTTATTAACAATTAGGAACTTAGTAAGCACTAAGAATCAATTAACAATCAGTAACTAAAGTAAGTAAGCAGATGATGCTAATAATTAACAATTAATCCAATCATCAGTCAAAACCAACTAACAATCAGTCAAATAGTTGAATATAATCCAACAATTAAGTGAATTAACAAAACAACTCGTGTCAATTTCAAAAGTCAGAACCGAATTGAAGCAGAGGCTGGCCTGTTTCGCAACTCACCAAATTGAAGCAGAAAGAATCCAAATTTCAAGTTCGAGCCTTGCGGCAATTTCAAATTTCAATTTCAAGCCTTCGAGTTGCAAAAAATAATAATAATAATAATAATAAATAATAAATAAAGCCACAAATTTCATATTTCGAACAGTGAAACAATTCATAATTTTGAAACTGCAAATTTCAGGTTGGGTCATTGGGAGACTTACAAAGTTACAAATTACAAGCAAAGATTGGGACTTTGGGAGGGAACGAGAGAGAGCGCCTAGGCTCAGGCTGTGCCTCTGTGAGATGACGAGAGGGCAAGGAAATAGTGAGAGGAGGAGTGTCGCTAGCCCACTGGGGTCAAGGAGGAGCCGAGGAGGTCGATCTGTACTTCTTTCACTTCTTTGGTTTGTTGAGGCTGAGAGAGGAATGAGAGAACCCTAGAGAGGATTGAGAGAATGGGTTGAATTTCTTCCTCATTTTGAATTTCTTCTTTATTTTCTAACCCAGGACCTCACTACGTCGACAAATCGAGTACCCACAATCCCCAAATCCGGTAGCCCACAAATCGAATAGCCGTGAAACCCCCCAAATCGAGTAGACCACAAATCCCCAAATCGACGTTGTAAACCCAGAGATCGAAGAACCCTAATCTTCATCAGTAGATCGAAGAACCTCCTCCTTCTTTCCAGTGCGGAGAATCCTCCTCCTTCACAAATGGAACCTAAGTGACGGCTGAGTCAAGATAATAGAACCCTAATCTCGGCGGTGATGTGTCATGTGTGTAGGCTAAGGTCATGATGTAGATGTAGATGGAGGAAAGGATTGTGGAGATGATAGCAAGAGAAGAGCGATTTGGGAAGAGAGAGAGTAAAACACCAAAGGAGACGATGTTTTGAGGAGAGATGGTTTTGAGGAAACGACTATTTTTGTTTAAGTGGGCTGGAGACAAAGTCTAGCCTTAATTAAAATGTCAAAGGCGCGCTCCTTTTTCTTTTGTATTCATAATCAGACAATACATAGATTAGGTTGGGTTGTCTGATGATGTATACATTAAATTTGAGCTGAGGCTTCAAAGAGGAAAAGTTCCCGCTATGTGATTTAAAGTATCAGTTTTGGCGCTAGAATGAGCATTTCTCATTCAGACAACATAAATAAGTAATTTATGTTGTAGGAGCTTACAATCATCACATATATGTCAATCAAAATTTGTATGTTTGGGGGAGAAGAGTGGCATTTGAAGGCACATCCAAACATTCCCAAAATATCTTCCTTGATCATACAACACAAAGTAAAAAACTGTTGTATGACATTTTGTAAGTTACACTCATACAACGGATATAACTATTCTGTTGTACTATGTAGTACAAATTTAGAGCTAGATTTGAGTCAAGGTAGGAGGGAAATGTGCCGCTCAATTTTCTTTCATTCACACAATAGACCATTATTATAAGTGTTGTGCAATTACCTTTTAGCTAAAAACTTTTGAATTTTAACAGCCTTATACGACGCAAGTTTTTTAAACGTGTTGTATGATTCACTTTCCCTCATCACACAACAAATTTTTTTTTTTCGTTGTGCAAAAAGTGTTGTATGTTGAGGTTATTGGCCTAGTGAGTTATTCCCTTGATTAAAAAAAAAAAAAAGAATAATGAGAATATACAATAAGAATTTTGTTCCCAGATTCCAAACCCATTCGAACACATGACCTGATGGCCACCAAGAATAAAGGGACACATGATTTCAATCACTCTGTCTCTGTAAATTCCAGTCGTCTCTCTCTCCTTTGTTATCTCCGCCGTCATGGATATGCACCATTTACTCAAGAACTCATGTGCTCGCTTGATTTCCACGATCACAACTCTCTCACTTCATCACTCTCGCTCATTCTTACCGTGATTAGTGCTCTGTCATTCCCTATTCAATACAAACCCAACATATTACATGGACACCTGCAAGAGAACCCGACAGATTACATCGGCAAACTCAGAGGCAAGAACCCGACTTGGAACAACAGGTTCCTCTTCAAGTCTCTCATCTGATTTTCCTTATCAGAGAGACCTCGGGGATCATCACCGAGATCTACGTCGTTGGTTGCATCTATTGACCAGCTTGTCTAGTGACAGATTCATGGTTTACCATAGCTCTAGATTCGACGACAGGCCGCCTAGTGCCCAACCGCTCAACCGCCTAGCTAGTCGCCCGCCTAGGCCGCCTCGGCAGACGCCCAACTCCATCCCGCCCAACCCCACCGATAGCTGCCGCCCAGCGCCTAGGCGGCCTGGGCGATCGAGTTTTGGAACACTGTTGCCCATATAGTGAATCAAACTTCCTACCAGAATTGGGTTAGAAGATCTTTGATTAACCATTCCTGCTAAGTGGGTATTGATGCCTGTATTATAACAACAACAAAATGGTCATTGACCCATAAGTCCAATTTTAGGAAAAATTTTCCTCATCAGCCTACTAACAAAATTAACTTCTCCATTAGCCCATTTAACAAAGAAAAAAAAAAAAGTCAAATGACCATTTTGCAATAAGCTCAATTAATAAATTACAAGACTGTCACTCCCCCATTAGCCAAATGTGAAATGACCATCACATTTGGCTCAGCGTATTTCCTCTGCTCCTTCATTAGCTCAGTCGGCAAACCCTCCTCTAATACTTTGCTCTTTTCAATCTTTGGCTCTTCTTTTTCTGCTCGTGCTGGGGTATTTAGCTTTATGAGTTGACAGTGAACTAGTGGATGTATGAGAAGGCTATTTGTGCCAAGTCTTAAGGGGAAGATCTATAGCTGTAAGCATTGTCGAACCCATCTGGCTTTATGTTTAGACATAGTTTCCAAGATTGTCGATCAATTAAAGATTTAAACTTTGATATTTTTTTTTTGGTGGTATTCTCTTGGAATTTCATTTGGATATTAATGAATTTTCGCCTTCTTTTGGATTTTGTGTTTGGTTTTGGTTTTCTAGTTAGTTGATATACATGCTATTAGTTTTATGGAATCATGAATCAGATGGATTAGTTTATCTGCTTTTGTGATTGCAGAACAATGTTTTTTTTGCTTGTTTTTGACAATTTTTTTTTCCTAACTTTATTTTTTTGAAGGGAAATGATCATCATATATTCATAAGCTTAATGGGTACAAAAAGAAGCTAAAAAGCTTCGTATTCAAGGAGGGACAGAACCACTCCAACTAGATCAAAATCAAAAGTGAGAGCCGCTAACTTAATTACTCAAATTATGAGCAACTGAATTTACCTCTCTATAAACATGAGAAAGAGAGGAACAAGGCAAGGAAGCCAATAAGTACCCAATGTCTTCAAAAACACGGCCTAGAGGTGAGGAGTCAACTCCTCCAGTAAAGGAAGTTAAGTGTTTGACACGCATAAATCAAGAAATGGTCCAAATCTTTTTCTAACTTAAAAGTAAAGGAAGTTAAGTGTGTGTTTTAAATTTTTTTATTAACGGTCAATAATTTTTTTTTATTGAGGGTTGATAAAATTTTTATTGAGGAAGAAGATGAGAAGAGACCACATGTAGAGGTGATTTTGGGGCTTTGGTTATTGACCTTAACAAAAAAAAAAAATTATAGACATCCCTCAATAAAGCTGCCTACAACTCTTGCACTTATTATTAGGGGTGGGCGCGGGTCGGGTCGGATCGGTGTTGGGCCCAAACCATTTCCGAACCGCCCATTTCGGTTGGGCCAAAATTCAAACCGCAGCCCGATTATTTATGAGATGTACCGATATTTTCGGTGGGCCGAAATTGCGGTTCGGCCCAGTTCGGTTACCGTTTTTTTTAATGGGCTTAAATTATTTTATTTTTTTTAACAAAATTCTTTGAGTCAATTGTCCAATATCCAGGCCCAACTTCAATTTTCTGTTTTACACTTCAACAATAGATTAACTTAACGCCAATTCTTCGGTAATTGTTTGTTTAGAACAATCTGGGCAAACTTGTGCAAGAACAAATTAACTTATTTCACAGATCAAATTAACTTAGTTCATTAAAACAAATATAACAACAGAAATATATCAAAGGTTGGAGGACGACTTTCAATTCCCAGCTTCTAATCTCTTGGCTCCTGCAGATGAATATGAAAACCACTGATCTTGGTACAAGCATACAAAAGTATTAGAGCATAAAACTTCACCACTGATCTCAATAGCCTAACAATCAAACTCTTAGTCGAACAACACTCATAAATATTCCTTTGTGCAGATCGTCTTTTCTTTGCAAATGAATATAATCAATCCTTGAATCCAAATCCTTACAAAGCAAACCCAAAATCATCCAATTAAAACCCAGATCTATAGCCTAGTTCATATTCAAAATAGAAGCTTACCAATAGATTTTGATGAAAATCGGACTCGCTTAATGATGACCTATAGATCATGAACATACATAGTGACTAAACTTTTTGTTGTGGAAGATTTTTGTGAGAGAGAATGAGAGAATTGAGAGAAAAGGAATGAGAGGGTGAGAGAGAATGAGGAGGCTGCTGCGAGAGAGAGAGAGAGAAAGAGAGAGAGATAGTGGCTATCAGCTAGGGTTATTAGGTTTATATTAGGTGATCAAGATTGTGTGTAGAAAGGTCCATAGTAAACCAAACCTCCCCCACTAGTAAAGTGACAACACGTTAAGAAAAAAAGGTGATTGTGTTATTATTCGGTCAATTCGGTGTCAGTTCGGTCGGTGAGAGGTGAGAAACCGGTGCCGATCCGAAAAGATTCGGTGCGGTTCGGTGAATGTTATATTATGTGTATTTTGCAAGCGGTTCGGTCACCGACTCATTTTTCCGGCCCGGTTCGGCCGGTTTTTGAGTCCCGGGTCGGTTTATGCCCACCCCTACTTATTATTGACTTTCAATAAAACTCCATACAACTCATAAAAGCAAGATAATGGTTATTTTTTCCCAACAAAAAAGGAAAGACAATGGTAATTTTGCAGTCATTATTGACCCTCAATGAAACTGCATACCACTCTTGAAAGCAAGAAAATAATAATTTTGCACTCATTTTGAGTCTCATTAGAACTGTTATAACTCAAAAAAGCTTCCAAATCTACAGTTTGCTCTCATTATCGACTCTCAACAAAACTGACAACAACTCACCAAAACTTTTTTTTTTGGAAAGAAGATGAGAAGAAATTAAATTTAGAGCTGATTTTGGGGATTTGGTTATTCACACTCAATAATTTGTTTTTATTGAGGGTCAATACTTTTTTTTATTTTTTATTAAGTGTCAATAAACATTTTGGTGAGATCTCCAGCGAAAAGTGTCATTTTTAAGCCCCGTCAGCAACTCAACAGCCAAGTTAACATATTGACTAAGTGCAACTCCAAACACTTCCCCATATTTTTAGTTTTCTCTATTTTAGGGAAAAATAAGTCTATTTTGCTCCAACAGATTCTCTATTTTAGGGATAGTGAGGAAAGAGAAAATAAAATTACTTGAATTTACAGCAATCTCTAAAATTTTAAGGAAAAATTATGGAGATTTTAAAGATTGCTGTAAAATATGGAATTTGTTGGAGCTGGAGAAGAAAAAAAGGCTAAACCTTTGATTTTTGCTTCCATATAATACAAAAATTATAGGGAATCTGTTGGAGTTTCTCTAACAACTAAAACGAATTTGATTGTTTTTGTAAGCGTATGAATGTTAGGGCCAGTTTGGCCTCGAGGTTTAGGCAGCTTAAGCTACTTATTTATTAATTTAAGGCAGAATGGGTGTTTGGTAAAACAATAGGTTGCTGATTATAATTCAATCTCCCACTTCCCAATGTATAATTCACAAGTCGCTATATTGCTACTTCTAGATTAAGAGATTTCAGAAGTTGAGATCACTTATTGGCTTTATCTATATTGCCCTCATCCAATTCCATCAACTTCACAATTCAACTGGTCTCTTCTTTGGGAAAAATGATGAAGGTTATATTGGCTTTCCAGACGATTAGAGCAACTCCACCGGTTGCTTCTTGACTGGTCACCAGCTAGGAAAAGTTGATGTGGTGACCATGGAGGGGAAAATTAGGTTTCCACCGGAGGTATTCTGCCCAGCCAAAAGTCAGCATTTCTTGACCGAAGCCAAGAATTTAGTCAAGGCCCTGACTAATTCCTTGACCCAGCCAAGGCGTCTGCCAGCTCGGCGCAGCCCAGAAACGTGGGTGACGTCACTGGATGAGTGGAGAAGGAGACGCGCTGATCGACGGAAGTGGAGGACAAGCGTCTGATGCGTGGCGCCGCAACTCATCCATGCGTGCGTGCAGAGAGAGAAGCGGAAGAGAGGAGGCGTTTGTCGCCGGAGGACGATTTGCTCCGCCTGGGGTTGCTTCGATCTCGGCCTGGGGGCAGCGTCTGGGCGGGCTGACTCCACGGAGCGGCCGGACGAGGTGAGGCGACCTCGGGGGAGCCGGGTCTGTGGACGGAGGACGCCGGAGAAGGGAGAAAAAGGCGGGTCGGGTCGGCGAAACCTGCCAGGTCTGGGGGAGCGCGAGAGAGAGAGAACCGGAGGGGGGAAATGAAAAAAAGAAAAATTTTCGTCCTTTGAAACAAAACAGAATTTTTTTTTGCTATTTATAGAAAATTTTCAGATTTCAAAAATTCATACGAACTCCGAATATTGCGTTCCATATATGCACGAGATCGAATCGATGAGCTCTACAACTTTCATGAAGGAAATTTTCCCAAATTTCGAACATATAAAAAGTCAATTTTCACGACCCCCTAAATAACGTTTGTTTCGAAAATAAAAATCGATTAGAAACCGAATTTTTTGTACAACAACTAAATAACGTTGTATTGTACTTATTCCTAGTTTTTCATTTATGAAAGAAAAAATCGATGAATAGTGAAAAAATGAACAGTCTTGACTGGTCAAGAAAAAAAATGGGTGGAAACCCATGTCCAGTGGCAATGAACAGTTACTTGACTGGTCGACGCCTTAACTTTTCGACCTTGACTACGGGTGGACTTGCTCTTAGGGACAACCAAACTTTAACAAGAGCATAGCTTTCCTTGAATCTAATTAAGGGTGTAGTCCTAGAGAAGATAAAATCTTCTCTTCGTATAGAGGAAGGACACCGCATAAATTAAGATACTGCACTCATATATTTGATAGGTGAGTTTGTCTTATTTGGTTATCAGCTCACTATTTGGTCTTTTGTATTAGTGAACATGAACATATTTGGGCATTGTATGTTTTTCGCTCTTTTAGTCAGTGAGGATTCAGGTGATGAAACAAACGGTCAAGATCGCACCCGCAATTATTTCTTTTATTCAAAATAAATTTTTTAATTCCCGAACATACAAAATTCATAATAAATAGCTTTAACATCCGAAAGATTTCTTGGAAATTACCACGGATTGGTCGTGACGCATACTTCTTGAGTCAATAAATTGAAGATTCACTTCAATAGAATTTTCTGAAGAAAAAAAAAATCTCAAATGTCGTTACTACTTATCGAGAAATAAAATTAATCTCGTTTTAATTCCTTAATTTTTTCATGTCTTTCTGGTCATTGACTAAACTCACATCACTTTTATACCAAGGTTCACCAAACACTTAAACACTGCTTTTGTACTCATAGCACTGTTAAAAGCAGAATTTACCAAACACTCGGCTACTTAATTTTACAGCTGATTATTTTCGCAACACAGTTAAAACTGCTTTTAAATTAATCACCTCGGGGCTAAACTAGGCCTTAGTGATAAAATTTGAAGAGTAAGGACTAAACTTCTCTTCGGTCCAAAGTTAATTTTTTTTTTTTAAAGAAAAGAAAATTACAATAAATATTAATGAAGTCCGGGGAAGTACAACATCGGGGTGGTGGCGCAGTTGGCTAGCGCGTAGGTCTCATAGCTTCTGAGTGATCCTGAGGTCGAGAGTTCGAGCCTCTCTCACCCCAATAGTTTTTGTTTTTTTTTTTGCTCTTTCCAGTCTTGCGAAATTCCAAATCTACCCCCTCTACCCTCAACTAGTCTCAGCTCTCCTTAAACCCTAATTCTCCCAAAACCCAGAAGAGCGGCTACTCGCTCTGTTTTGCATATTAACCTAAAGGTCATACCCAATTCTGAATCTGAATAGCCAGCAGCAGCGAATATGGTAAAGAGAAGCAAAAGTAAGCCAAACCTTAATTTCACTGCAAAGCATTCATCTTTTTTTGGATTGCTTGATTGATTGGGAATTGGGTTCCTTAATTTCAATGCAAAGCATTCATCTTTTTTTTTGTTTTTTGATTGATTGGGAATTGGGTTCCTTAATTTCAATGCAAAGCATTCATCTTTTTTTGGGATTGATTGATTGATTGATTGATTTGGGAACTGGGTGATTGCAGAGAGCAAAAGCAAGAGAGTGCCTCTGAAGAAGAAGTACAAGGTGATAAGGAAGGTGAAGGAGCACCACAAGAAGAAGGCCAAGGACGCCAAGAAGCTCGGCTTCCAGCGCAAGAAGGTCGAGAAGGACCCAGGTATCCCTAACGACTGGCCTTTCAAGGAGCAGGAGCTCAAGGCCCTCGAAGCTCGCCGCGCTCGTGTCATCGATGAAATCGAGCAGAAGAAAGCTGCCCGCAAAGAAAGGGTATCCCTTTTTAGCTTTCCTGATTTCTTTTGCCTATTCACATTAGTTCTGAAACTGGAGTTTCTATCATGTATGTTTGCATTTGATTGTGAGCTTGCGAAACTTTAACTGTTTAGATGGAACAGCTTACCTGGTTTTAGTACATGGTTGCAGTTTTTTTATGTGATAGTGATAATTCTTTGTGCTTATTCAGGCTCAGAAGAGGAAGCTGGGAGAGTTAGAGGATGACGATGACGAGGACTCCAAGTTGGATGAAGTACTAGAGGAAAAGAGTACTGATGACACCATTGGGTTTGCTAAGAATAGGGGTATGCCTTACTGATGGTGAAACTGAGAATTCGGCTTGAGTTTATTGTTACCTTTTCTATATTTTAATTGGTGGTTGTTTGGTTTTTCCCTACATACAGATAGCTCAGATAGGGCTTTCTACAAGGAGTTGGTTAAAGTTATTGAAGCATCAGATGTCATTTTGGAGGTTCTTGATGCTCGAGATCCCCTGGGTACACGATGTGTTGATATGGAAAAGATGGTGAGGAAGTCGGGTCCTAATAAGCATCTTGTGTTACTTCTTAACAAAATCGGTAATGCCCTACTCTCTCTCTCTCTCTTTCTCCACACACACACATGTAAAGTGTGCTTTGTCTGTGTGTCTTTGTCTTTGTGAGCTGATACTCTAATACACAATATATGTGCCTGGTTTTTCTCAGACTGTAGATACAATAAGTTTCTTATATCCCTACTTTCCTAATTTCTCGGTATATCCTCAGGAACACAAAACCTGGAATTTTCATTTTATTATTTTTTGCACAAAACCAGGACAGTGACAACAAGTCTCTTCAGATGAGAGATTCCATATATCTTTTAGATTTAGTCAAACTTCTTCAAAGGATTATGAAAAAGAACATGGAAACTACTTCAAAGGATTATGAAAAAGAACACGGAAGCTATCATGCTTGAATTTTTCAAGAAGAACCAGGTTTTCTAAATGAAAGCCTTTATGAGCGACAAGCACACTTCTCAAATAGCTTATTATTTATTTATGAAACATAAGTAGTTTAATTTTGGACTTTTTACTCAGTTTAAATGGTTTGCTAAAAATTATTAGCTTCCTAAATATGAGGAATATTGTTTTGGTCATGAAGGAAAGCATGTTGTCAATCAATTGACCAGAAATGGTTCATTCTATAGGGTTCAAAGCAAGACCTTAGATTCTTAGAAGCAGGATGCAGAAGGGAAATGGTGCAGGATCAAGTTATAGGGGCCTGTTTAAGCCACCTTAGCTGGCCAAAGGGAAAAGGATAAACAGTTTATGGATGGCCATATGAGCTTATTACTTAACCCATCTGAGCTTCTTAATAGTAGGTATGATAGATGAATTAGCTATGTCAGTTTATGTATGAGTTAGTGGTTGAGCTTGAAAAGCTCTCTTAGGACTTGTCTTACAACATGGAAGGAAATTAAAAAACAGGAAGATGTGGTCAACAACCTCCACACTCGAGAGTTACTTGTGAATCTTAGGTGCCTAACCTTATCCAGTTTTAAGTGGTATAAGGATAGTTTTTTAAGTGCGTTTAACAACCTTACCTACAGAAAAAGTTAGAAATAGGCTAAAAGCTAAGCACAGAGGCCAGATACCTTTCTCCCAATGCACCTCTGTAGACACCTTTATCCAATGTGGAGGACTGTCCTTTGAAGGTTGTGCAGGAGGAATTGCACTATGCACTATGCACTATACATGTGTGTGTGTGTGTGTGTGGTTACATCTTTACTGTATGTACGCACTAACTTAGCTGCAAAAATTATGAGAAAGATGGTAATGGATTTTCTACTTTGAGCAAAACTATTCGGTATGAAGTAATAGGGATGTCTAGCACAGGTGTAATGGAAAGTGAAAGTAGGAGAAATTTTAGTGCTCTCAACATGAAATCCACCTTCCTTTATTCTCGTCGTATAGACTTTTTGAATGATACAAAACATTAGTTGTGGAGATGGATCTTTATGATCAACCACTATCTGATTTTTCAAATGTTTTCCTGCATCTCAACTCGAATCCTTTATTGATTATTATGGTTTCTTGAATCTCAGATCTTATCCCACGTGAAGCTGTTGAGAAGTGGCTCACTTATCTTAGGGAGGAGTTGCCAGCTGTTGCCTTCAAATGCAGCACCCAAGAACAAAAATCAAACTTAGGGTGGAAATCGTCCTCTAAAAAATCAAAACCTAGCAACCTTTTGCAGACAAGTGACTGTCTAGGAGCTGAAACTCTTCTTAAATTGTTGAAGAACTATTCAAGAAGTCATGAGGTATATCATTGGTTTCTAATGATTGTCACATCTCTATCTACAATTTGGGCATTTGTCACTTGAACTTGAGTTTTAAAGTTTCAAATTATTTTAAGTATAAATGTGATCCTTTGTCTTTGGCAGATCAAGAAGTCGATTACAGTGGGTATTATTGGCCTACCTAATGTTGGTAAGAGTAGTCTCATTAACAGTTTGAAGAGATGCCGTGTCGTCAATGTTGGTTCCACTCCAGGGTTAACAAGATCACTACAAGAAGTCCAGTTGGATAATAATGTCAAATTGATAGATTGCCCTGGTGTTGTAATGCTCAAATCTACAGAAAATGATGCCTCTATAGCTCTTCGAAATTGCAAAAGAATTGAGAAGTTAGAGGATCCAATTGCTCCAGGTATCTAGCTATTGCCCCATTTTTCATTTAAGCATATTTAAAAACTTGCTCAAGTTCCATTTGCTGCATATTGCAACCCTCTAGGATTTGGTTTTTCTGCTGCATATTACAAGGATGTAACCCAGTTGATGCTATGCCTGACAATGCTTTTTTTTTTTTTTTTTTTTTTTTAAAGTTAACACACTTTCACCTTTCTTGAGCAGTGAGGGAAATTTTGAAGCTCTGCCCAGCCAGATTGTTGGTATCTATATACAAGCTCCCAAGCTTTGATACCGTTGATGACTTTCTGCAGAAGGTGGCTACTGTTAGGGGTAAGCTGAAAAAGGGTGGTGTTGTAGATATTGGAGCTGCAGCCAGAATTGTTCTGCATGACTGGAATGAGGGTATGTATTTGTATTCCCTTCATATAGGTGTTAAGGACAAGAGTGACTGTGGAAAAACTAAATTGTAGATAAAAAATATACTGAAACGTCAAATTTGATGCGACATGTTCGTCATGTTTCAGGTAAAATTCCGTACTACACTATGCCCCCAGCTAGGAGTCAAGAAGAACCTTCAGAGGCGAAAATTGTTTCAAAGCTGGGCAAGGAGTTGAACATTGACGAAGTATACAATGGAGAATCTTCATTCATTGGAAGCCTCAAATCTGTTAATGATTTCCATCCTGTTGAAGTTCCTCCCAGTTGCCCACTCAATTTTGATGAGGATATGGAAGAGGTTTGTGATCTGTACTGATGATACCATAAGCTTTGGAATCCTTTTTTAATGACCTGTTCTTGTTTTTTGACAAGAACAGGGCTGCCTTGAACTTACCAAATAATAGATAGGTTGCTCAATGAAAACTGTTTTAAAAGCTACTCTTCTGTTTTTGACCACTGTTTTTTTGTTATCATATGCTCATCACTGTGCCTTGGAGATATGAGAACACACGGGATGGTAGCATATTCATATTTTGATTTTCTTGGTTCAAAATGAACAGTCTTTGCTGGCAAATTGAACTGTCTTTGCTGCTCACATTTTGATTTTCTTTGTTCAAAGTATGTCAAACTGAACCGTCTTTGCATGGTGTACAAATTTGTTCAATAGCTTCATAGGAAGCCAGCTAATTAGAATTTGGTTTTAAATTATGTGGAGGATTATTGGTTTTAAATTCAACCTGATTTATATGTTGTCATGCATCAGAATAAAAGACCATCAAGTCAAGCTAATGGAAGTCCTAAGGATATGGTTGATGCAGACGATGACCAGTCCATGGCAGTTGAAGAGGATGATTCAGGCAAGGCAAAAGAAAAGACGGCTACCAAAACTAGCAGGCAGAATGAGAAATTGTATGCAGCTGAAGGTATGCTTAATACAAGGAAGAAGAAAGCAGAGAAGAAGATGAGGAAAAAGGCCAAATCAGCTTCCACGGATGCTATGGAAGATGATTATGATTTTAAAGTTGATTACATCAAGAAGGGATCTGCCATGGATGTTGGTGATGGCATTGGGGGAAAAGATGACGGTCAAATTATTGGAAAGGTACCTATGTCTGGTATTGGATTTGATGAACCGGAGGAAGAATGAACTGTATTTTTCCAAGGCAGTTCAAGTAAAATCCTGATGCTGCCTGCCTTTTTTTTTTTTTTAACGTATATTTTTTAATTATGCTTTTAAGTTTCTTCTTTCACAAAATATGTTCTGTATGATCACGCCCAGACTTTGTGCGCACAAGATTTACAATTACCTATCAATCAAATCCTGATTATTTTTTCTTCTGCTTATTTCTGCTTCATTAAACTGTTTCTCTGTTCGAAGGCAACACTTATTTCTCCCAGGCCATCAGAATGTTGGGAATTTATCAATATATAAAAGATGGATGCATACTACTTACCAAAAAAAAAAAAAAAAGATGGATGCATACTTGCATACCACAGGAATGCTTATTCTTGGCAAAGAAAGATTCTCATATTTTTGCGCATGTAATTTAGAAGCTGAAATTTATTTATCTACTATGGGACTGATGGAGTTATATCATATCTTTGAGCTTGGCTAAAATTATACAAACTCAGTGTGCTCTCTTTTGTTTTTTTTTTTTTAAACCTGAAATTAGACCATTATGCACGAACTGGATGCATGGTCTCTCTCTCTATCTCTCTCACCCCCCCCCCCCCCCCCCCCCCCCCCCCCTACCGATTTGTATGTTCATTATGTTGATGGTTGAGTTTGATTTTTTATTTTTCGTTTGTTTAGTATGCTCTGTAATGAGTTCTTTTGTTCGGAATTAGATACGGTGACCCATGAGAACCAAGTCTTTTGGTTATATTTTCAAAATACAAAAGAATGCGCTTCTTATATTAACCAATATATTAAACTTAGCATACTAAATCCTTCTCTACCTATTTTATTATTTATTTTTTTCAATCTCAGAATTGAATTAGGATAGTATGCTCATCCTGTTTTTACATTATTGGAGGTATTGTATCACTTCATTTCCAACCTTTGGCAAGACAAGGAAAGAGAAAATGATTGATAAAAGGGACAACAAATATGACTTTCATGCCAGCTATGAAAGAACGACATGAATTGGAAGAACAGAAAGATAAAAGAAAACAAAAATTGTCAACATAGATATAATCAAAGAATAATATAGGATAGAACGAGTTCTATACGTTCTTTTTTCTAATTATAGTCACGAGTTCAATGATTTGCGGTTCAATTTATTTGGAGGTGGGGGGTGAAATTGACAACCTATTTTTAAAAAATCACACTTTGCTCCATGTACATGTCCATTAAAATATTACTCATAAAAATAGGTGTGATTTGTACATGTCCAGTATAGAACGAGTTATATATGTTCTTCTTTTTTCTAATTATAGTCATGAGCACACACACACACATATAATACATTAAAAGGGAATTGCATTAGTCTTCCTTATACTAACTCCAAGAGCAGTTTCCTATCCTCTTCCTCTTTTCTTTCTTTCTTTTTCCAAAAAGAAGTTTATCTTCTGTTAGTCTCTATTCTGACTTCAAGAGAACATGATCTCATTATAGTCATATGTATCGCAGAATAGGATAGAGGTAGAGGCAGAAAAGAAGTCAGCAGAGGCACTATGCTGTAGAGTAGCCATGGATTTTACCATTAAGATTACAACAACGACACTTTTTTGGTAGGCATGCGCCTTTGGCACCTTATTAGACAACGGTTTATGCGCTTTTCACGCCTTATTTTGCGCCTTTCACGCATCATCGCCTTGGAATCAAATGTGACTCATTTTAAGGGGAGTTTGCGCTTTTCACGTCTCATTTTAAAACATTGTTTCATATTAAAGAATTTCTTCAAGATTTTTGGAATGCTAATAAGATTATCTTATGAAAATTTAAAAATTGTCACATGTAATTGATTGGTTGGAACCCACCTAATGATAATTATTATAAATTAAATTTTGATGGCTCAGTATCTGCTGTTGGAAAAGCTTTTGTAATGTTTGTGATTTGCGATAGCAATGGATCCGTTATTATTGCAGATGCTCTTCCCATTGGTTATTCGATTCCCATGTTCTCAATGCTGAAGTAATAGGTTTAAAGGCAAGTTTTGTTGTGAGCTAAACTACTTGGTATTCATCAGCTTCAATTCGAAGGCAGTTCTCTTTTCCTTATCCAGATGGTCATGGGTTTTTTTTCAGCATTCATTGGAGAGTTTCTTTGATTGTTAACAATATTCAACATCAATGTTTTTCCAAACGATTCTTTCCGATATATCTTCCAAGAGACCAATATGGTAACAGGAAGAAAAAAGAAGAAGATCCTAATGGGATATTCTTTGTAATATTATTTTTCATGATTAAAAAAATTATATATGTATATATATACACACGCATATATATATGTAGAGGGAGGATTTAGAGAGAACCTTCTTAAACTTGAAATATGAGGATGTTTTTATTTTTAGCATGTACTTTAATAATCTAAACCATTCATTCTCTATTTTCATACACATATGAATCCTACAAAAAATTAGCCAAATTGAAACATGTTTAACCATTTGATCAGCACAATATTTGTTTTAATTTTATCTAACGGACTACATTTGTTTATACAATTTTGAATCACCAAATGATACGAAGAAATGATCATTTACCCAATATATTTTAGCTTAAAAATTGCCCACTTACCCAAACACTCTAAGAGATTGTCCACTTACCCAAACTAAGAGATTATTTCCCTAATACCCAATTAAGTATTGTTTTATTCTTTTTCATTTATTTTTGGGACAATTTTGCCCTCTCCTTCTTTGTCACTTAGTTGGAGAAGTCATCGACCTTGCCGGACTCCGGTGACCAGTGGCCGGCCGGGGACTCCGATGACGGACTCCGGCGACCGGTCACCGGAATCCCGAATCCGGCTACGGACTAGTGACCGGATTCCGGCGTCTGAATTTATTGCCCCCTAATAATACCCAGTAACCATATTATTGCCTCCAATAATCATATTATTGCTTCCCAATAATCATATTATTGCGAGATTATTGCCTCCCAATAATCATATTATTGCCTCGCAATAATCATATTATTGCCTCCCAATAATCATATTATTGTCCCCAATAATCATATTATTGCCATCCAATAATCATATTATTGTCCCCAATAATCATATTATTGCCCTCCAATAATCATATTCTTGCCCTCAAGTGAATTGCATAAACTCCCAAAACCAAAATGAATACACTACAGACACAATTGATCAATTTATATGTTCAATTGTACACGTTCATTTTTTTTTCCTTCCCCATTCTCGGAGCTCACAGTATACCCAAAAAAAAAAAAAGTGCTCTGGGCACCCACCAGAATGTGAGGCCGGCAATTCGGGTCTCTTCTAATCGAGGCTCTGGGTTCTCTGAGGCGAAGCCTTGGGAGTTGACGAGGACTTTGAGGTGGAAATGGGGTTGGGCTTCGATTGGGGAGGCTTCGAAGCGTGGTCGAGGATCGGAGAATTGGCGGGACTGGCGGAGGAAGACGAGGAGTTTGCCGATACGTGACGATGTCGACGGACGCCGATTTCGCCTTCGCCTTCGCCTTCAACGACAATAACTTCTCTGACCGGATAGCTCCGGATCAAGATCATGGTCGGATCTTCGAGGAAGCTAAGATCCTCGTCGTCCTCAACATCTCCTCCGTCTTCTCCTTCTCGAGCCTCAGAGCCAAAGGAAGAACAAGGCCGCTGAATCCATCGTTGATCAGAATAAACTCGTCCCCGGCCATGATCTGGTAGAGACAGCGTTTGCCGGCTGTGGAGAAGGCGGCGGAGGAGCGAGTTTGATCTCCAGGAGGCGCTGACGATGTCGTTTTCGTCGATTTCCGAGAGAACCCATTCCTTCTTGCTCCACGGCGATGGCGGTAGAGCCAGTAGCGACGGGGATGGAGGCCGGCCGGGGAGAGAGAGAGAGAGAGTCCGGAAGGAGAGAGACGATGAGTTTCAATTTGATTAATGAGAGCAAAACTGTCAGTAGTTGTTAGATTGAGTAAATGGGATTAAAAAACTCTTAGTGGAGTGAGTAGGCAATTTTTAAGCTGAAATTGGGTAAGTGGTTACGGCCCCTTGATTTTTTATAGACATAATTCTTGCATAGGAATCTAATGGATCAAAGGTTGAAATCATTAAATTAGGTCATATACTAGTGTAAAATAATAAAAATCCTCAAATTCTTAAAGTAAGGAGGTCTTCTCTAGAACGGGGGGTGTGTGTGTGTATATATTACATTAAAAGGGAATTGCATTAAAGGAAAATTGAAACTGGCCTTGATCTAATCTAATCCTAACTCAATTCTCTACCCTCTCCCATAGCAAAACATAAAGAAAAGTATATATTATTATTTGAAAAAGATCTTTTGTCTCATGGTAGCCTACTCTGGTTCCCTCACAAAATTTTCATTATTGGGTTAGCTATACACTTTTCATGTTTTTATCAAATGATACAATTCTTGGATAAGAATCTACATCGCACTAGAACACCGTTATTGACGATCCTCTACATCGCTTTAGGGTTCCTCAAACAATGTGATATGTCCCACCTGGTAAATCTTTAACCCTTCCCGCTTTTACTAAGACTACAAAATGTTCTTGTAAATTATGGCCATATACTTAAGCGGTGATTTCAAATTCAGAGGTTAAGCATATTTTGGCAACTTTATTGAGTAGTGATTTCAAATCTAGAGGTTAAGCATACTTTGGCAACTTTACAAGCATAAGGCAGAGTGTGATAGTGGAAAAGTTGACAAATAAGTCACCCTTATTACCATTCTACATAACCGTAAATGTGATTTTCACCTCATACGGTTCCTCGTTCAATTCTTTTGGAGTCATTAGTTGGATCATTTCCCTTGTTCTAGAATATAGGTGAAAAATTTATCGAATCAGAATGTGCAAAGCATTATATATCCTAAGAGAAGATTTGTCAATCTCCTGATATATATGGTTGAATGACAAACTTTTGAACTCCGTTGTGTAGGTAAAGAGGTTCATTGAACTTGAATTGTTTTTGCACTTAAAATCATTTATACCCAAAGTATATATAGATTATAAAAGTATTTTTTAGGTGGAAGTATTTAACTAGAGTGGTTGTATTATTATTATTATTATTTATTTATTATTATTATTATTTTTTTTTTTAACATTCGAGTTGTTGCATTTAGGAGAGTGCAATCCATCATTGGTGGATCGCACCATTGCATTATCCCGCAAATATCAATATCACGGACCACTGTGGGTGGAGTGATTCAGTATTGAACACTAATTCATAAGGACTTGGCTAAATCAAAAGAATGGTAGGGGCCGACAGTTATCACATGAAAAGCGCATGTTTACTAATTTAGTTAATTAGGCGGTGTTTGATTGGTTCCCAAACGGAAGAAGATTTTAGAAATTTGAGTGGATGGATCTCCATATATGACTCCATATCGATTTCAGCAATCCTTTCTTGCAGTGCTATGTCTAGAGTCTAGAAATTAATTTGTGCATTATAATCGATCAACTTATTCTCAACTTCTCCAGATCATGAATAAGTATATCATATCTTAATTACCCCTCAGTACTTACAATAGCAAAATGCAATTATATATGAAATGGAACATCAACTTGGTTTTTCTCTCTGTTTTTTTTTTTCCTCATCTTTCAATGAATGAATATCGTTTTTGTCTTGTCATAAAAAAAAATATCGTTTTTGTCTTTGGTGACTTGTCATTTGGATGATTCATGAACAATTGCTAGTCAGTTGTCACAGATCAGAAGTTTTTTGAATAATCAAAGCTATGGAGTTATTTATTTCTACATAACCACACGTGCATGCTCAGATTTTTTGCTCAGTTATTCATCAAGTGTAAAACATGAAAAAGAAAAAACAAAACATGAGTAATTTCCATCTATATGTACTTAGTTCAGACCAAAAAAAAAAAATCTATATGTACTTAGTTATTGCACCTGTATGTATATATAAATGAACGAACCCATCAAAGAGTTGGAGCAAGCAAACTAAACAAAGCTAGCTAGCCTGTAGCTGCCTAGCTAGGTTAAGCAATCATGATGATGATGAAGCCTCAGCTGCAAAAACCACCCTCCTCCTCTGCTAGATCTAGTCCTCTCTTACCACTAAAACCTGGCAGCTCCGCCATTCTGAGCAGCCCTTCCTTCGTCAACATCCTTCCTGCACACGGCCACACAAAGCACCACTTGAGCAAAAAATTTAATCGCATCCGAGCCTCCGGTGAAGTAAAGGCAACGACGGCAACCACCACAGGGTTGGATCAAAAGGATACTGCAGTCACAGTAAAGGCAGTGGTTACGGTGCAAGAAACAGCGGCAAACATCCTCTCCACCCTTAGCTTGACTGCACCGCTCGACGCCCTCACCGATTTCGCTGGCAAAACCTTTCTTCTCGAGCTTGTCAGCGTTCAACTTGACCACAGTAAGCTAACTACCGAAGAAATTAATTTAGTTAATTATTCATAACTATTACGTTCTAACTTCTAACTCATCCGAGCCGACTCTCTACACCTATTACATGATTCCAACCAGCTTGAGTATTAACTTTCAGAATCCTGGACAATTGCTTCTGGGTATGAACTTTTAGAGTCTTAAAAGTTAAAACTATGAACTTAATTCTTTTTTGGTTGGCTCAGAAAATACATGTATATCCCCAGGAAATCAAGAACGGTGCTTGAAAGTCCTTGTGCTTCAAATTTAATTCACCACTTGAGGTGTTTTGGCTCGGGTCTTTAATATTAATGAGCTTAATTAATGAATAAGGCGTGAGCCAAAACGAGGGTTCAAAGTCTCTAGTGCATGTTTAAACTTACTTGAGGTCAAAAACATTATTTTAGAGCTTTAACTACAATTATATATGTTAAGATTAACCAAGCACCACATCAGAATAGAAGCATGACTGCTAAACATTATTTTGATTCTCTCCCACATCACCGTTGGATGTTTCATATTTTTCATAAGCAGGTCTTTTTAGCGGATTGATCGAGATGTACTATTCATTCATATTTATTAATTTGACTTTTTATTTTAGTTTATTTTAATGAAGAAGTCACTAAATGAAAAAAAAAGGACAAGTCATTAATTACATCGTCAAGGAACTAACGAATTAATTGACAGGACCATAGAGAGGTTACGTACTATATGATTCGACTTATCTGCTTTGCTCAGTAGGTCCTCCGGCTAGTAGTACAATCATATATCACATCTTATTCTGAAGCATTTTCAAATCATACATAAATGATAGAAGTCTCAAACGTTTGGAAAATGCTATGAGGTGTTCGAAAATGATTGCCATAATCGATCGATCCCGATCATGAATATCCTTTTTAGATTAATTCAAAAATAGAAAAAATATGCCTGAAAAATTTCATTTCTAGTACATTAATATTCTCATATATCAAGTAAATGAATTCGATACACAGGTATATGGTAGACTATTTTGAGATAATTTACTTATGTGTGAAGTCAGTCTACCTCTGTATCAAATATAATCTACTTAATGTATTGATACATTAATATGACTTAAAATTTTCGTATGATAAATGCTAAGATCAGGTGATCAATACTCTCATACTACTAAACTTATAGTTTCATGGTTATAATTTCTTGTAATATATGAAGAAATTATGTATATTATATATATATATATATATATATATATATATATATATATATAACGTACATATGTACTATATATCAATAGTAATTTTCCAAGCCATGTCGGAAAAAAAAAAAAGTAATTTTCCAAGGGCCGATTCAACTGCCCTCTGCCTCTCTTGAGCGGTCCCCTGGAAGCAAAGCAAAGCATGTTACCCTTTTAGCATAGATGGGAAGGGGCCAAGAAAAAACTGAAACATTAGTCGCGTATTCTCTGAAGATTTATTATAGGGGCACCAACAGAGAAGAAAAAGAAGATGGGTCAATATAAATGATGAGTCAGTCTGTGGTCGTACGAGGTCTGCGACCAATACGAATTTTGACATTTTGCATGAAAGCGATATTGCATGTCATGCACTGCTAAACCGGATCCTGATTGGCCCAAACTCGTCCGTGACCATGCCCTTTTTTTTTTTTTTTTTTTTTTTTTTTCATACATTCAATTATTACATTCAAAAAAAGTCTTCGGCACTACTTCGTTCCTTACTAAAGTGTAGAAATTTTACACTGTTAGCTAGGTTAGATCTTCTTAAGCTTATAACTTAATAATCATATCTAGAGGGCATGTACATTGGCAAAATAAGTTATACTCATAAGTATTTATGCAATTCATTTTTCTAACAGAGACTGGGTTGGGGAAAGAAACAATAAAGGGGTATGCACACAAAGTGAACCAAAAAGAGACGATCGTCACATACGAGAGTGTGCTGACGATCCCAGCGGGTTTCGGGGATATCGGAGCGGTTCAGGTTGAGAATGAGCACCACGAGGAGGCTTACATCAAGAGTATCGAGATCTCCTGCTTCCCAAATGTCACCTCTGTTAGTGTTCCATGTAATTCATGGACTCATTCCAAGTATGACAATAAGCAAAAGAGAATCTTTTTCACCAACAAGGTACGTATGACTAGTTTCGTTTACACCAACACTAATGTCTCATGCATTCTAATGATGATGTGCTAATGTCGTCGACAATGAAACAGTCTTACTTACCATCAGAGACACCAAGTGGGATCAAGAGGCTAAGAGAAGAGGAGCTGCAACTTCTGCGAGGAAATGGCGAGGGTGAAAGGAAAGCATCTGAAAGGATTTACGATTATGATACATACAATGATCTTGGAGACCCGGATAGCAAAGACGAGTTGGCTAGGCCTGTCCTTGGTGGAAAAGACCACCCGTACCCTAGGCGCTGCAGAACTGGACGACCACGCACTAAAAAGGGTAACCACCACAAACCAATAGCAACACTATATATAAGAGCTATATATGTGATTATTTCTTATCATATTATTGTGTGAATGCAGATCCATTATCCGAGGAAAGAAGCAGCAGCGTGTATGTGCCAAGAGATGAAGCGTTTTCAGAGTTGAAACAGCTCACATTCTCTACAAAGACCCTGAAATCTGTGCTGCACGCATTGCTTCCTCAACTTGAGATAACACTTGTTGATCCAGAGCTAGGATTTCCCGACTTCACAGCCATAGATTCATTGTTCAATGAAGGAGTCACATTGCCTAAGCCAACAGCTAGTGGCTTTTTTCAGTCAATCATCCCAAGGCTAGTCGAGGCAATTAGCGATGGACAAGATGATCTCTTGCTCTTTGAGACCCCTGAAATACTTGATCGTACGCCTCTAGCTACCTCTTTATATATCTATGCACAACTAATAAACAAGAATTAATTCTCTTATGAAAACCTTATTGTTGGCCTCATGTCCCATTTGTATGCTGCCTTGATATTGATAGCTCTCAAATTATGCAGGTGATAAATTTTCTTGGTTCGAAGATGAAGAATTTTCTAGGCAAACTCTAGCTGGTCTTAATCCATATAGCATAGAGCTAGTTACGGTATGCTTTCTTCGTGAATTTTCCGTTACCAAAAGAACTCTTCCACTTCAATTAGAAAACCAAACATGTGCATTTTTCTTTTTCCTCTATCTCTTGAAAAACGAAACCAGACTATCTGTGGTTTGATTGATCAACTTCCCTTTTTTGCTCTAATGGCGCACTAAATTTGTAATGACGTATCAGGAATGGCCATTGAAAAGTAAACTTGACCCCGAGATTTATGGCCCAGCTGAATCATTGATCACCACAGAACTGGTGGAGAAGGAAATCAGATGCTTTATGACTGTCGATGAGGTATAACATATATATAAATTCCATTCTCATTATCACAGTTTATCGTTTGTGCTGTCATTTTTGTGTGAAAGGGAAAAATTGGTTTAAATTGAAATGCAGGCCTTAAAAAGAAAGAAGCTCTTTATTTTGGATTATCATGATCTGCTCATGCCTTATGTGAACAAAGTGAGAGAGGTTGAAGGAACCACACTGTATGGTTCTCGGACAATTTTCTTCCTCACTGAGAATGGCACACTGAGGCCTGTTGCCATTGAACTCACTCGACCACCCATTGGTGACAAGCCCCAATGGAAGGAAGTGTTTACCCCAACATGGGATGCCACTGGTTGCTGGCTTTGGAGGCTTGCGAAAGCCCATGTTTGTGCTCATGATTCGGGCTATCATCAACTTGTCATCCACTGGTAAGTATTTGGACCCAAAAATTGATCAAAACCTTTTTCATAGTGCCAGTTAGCTACCAAATTGATCATTTATATTCGATTCTGAAACCGTGATAAAAATATAAAATGACTAATCCTCAAGCCTCTATGTCAAGCATGGATATGGGGCAATTAGAAAATGCGTGTCTTTCATGGTTGTAAGTTGTAACTACTTTTTATTGT
The DNA here is from genome assembly GCF_958449725.1 of Rosa rugosa. Classification (NCBI taxonomy): domain Eukaryota; kingdom Viridiplantae; phylum Streptophyta; class Magnoliopsida; order Rosales; family Rosaceae; genus Rosa; species Rosa rugosa. Next base: position 39,771,172 of record NC_084822.1, read on the forward strand.
CATATTTTCACAGGCTGAGGACTCATTGTTGTACAGAACCATACATAATTGCAGCTAATCGACAACTAAGTGCAATGCATCCCATCTATAGGCTTCTACATCCTCATTTCCGTTATACAATGGAAATCAATGCTCTGGCTCGAGAAAGCCTCATTAATGCAGGTGGAGCCATTGAGACCTGCTTCTCACCAGCAAAGTACTCAAATGAGCTCAGTTCTGCTGCTTACAACCAGCTTTGGCGCTTTGACATGGAAGCTTTGCCTGCAGATCTAATCAAAAGGTCTTTTATATGATGAAACTACTATAAGATTTATTCACATTGTGTGATGTAGGAACTTGATTGAAAGTTTCGAAAAAGAACAAAAAATTTAAATAAGACTCTATGGAATTTCAGCTACTAATTGACTTGTTTGCATTACTTTAAGGGGAATGGCAGTTGAAGATCCTACAGCTGAGCATGGTGTGAAGCTAACAATTGAAGACTACCCATTTGCAAATGATGGTCTCATTCTGTGGGATGCCATTAAGGAGTGGGTGGGTGACTATGTGAACCACTATTATCCAGACCCAACTCTTGTTGAATCTGATAACGAGCTTCAAGCTTGGTGGACAGAAGTTAGAACGAAAGGCCATGCAGACAAAAAAGATGAACCATGGTGGCCTGTTTTGAAAACCCCAGAAGATCTCATTCATACTTTGACAACTATAATTTGGGTTACAGCTGGACATCATGCTGCAGTGAACTTTGGTCAGTACATGTATGCCGGATACTTCCCGAACCGGCCTACAATAGCTCGAAGCAACATGCCAACCGAAGATCCAAACGACGATCTTTTCAAGGTATTTTTGAAGAAACCAGAAGCTGCATTGCTGAGGAGCTTCCCCTCACAGATTCAAGCAACAAAAGTGATGGCTCTCTTGGATGTATTATCGAACCATTCACCCGATGAGGAGTACATTGGTGGGAATGTGGAGTCATCTTGGGCTGAAAACCCGGTGATAAAGGCAGCTTTCGAGCGGTTCAATGGCAATTTGAAGAAGCTAGAAGGAATTATTGATGAGAGGAACACCAATATGAAGCTGAAAAACAGAGTCGGAGCAGGGGTTGTTCCATATGAGCTTTTGAAGCCATTCTCAGAATCAGGGGTCACAGGAAAGGGAGTTCCCAACAGCATCTCCATCTAAATGCGTTGATGCGCGCTTTATTAATTGTATTAGTAATTAACGCTTAATTAATCTACATCCGTCAGTGATAACTGATAATGTGAAACCTTAATATTTCCATGAAAAATGGTTTCGTTTCACTCTCATTATTTCTTTGAGCTAAAGATTGTAGCTTCACTTAATTATTGTCTATGAAACAATCTAGAAAATATAATCCCTTTGGCATTTAAAATCTCATGACAATTCCACCAATGCTCTATATGTCCCAATAGGAACATGTCCCTTCTCTCTCTCTCTAACGTGTGAGAGTTAGGGTTCCGAAGCATCGGCGGTGGTGTGATAGGTGGTGTCTGTGTGACAGATCGGACGTGATTCGCATGTCCTGGTGCCCTCCTTTTATCGTAGAGGGGTGGAGTTGGTTAACCCGAAGTTTGCTCACCATGGAGGAGGTCGTTGGTGGTTTTGTCCGGAAGCTGGCAATTTCAGATCCGAGTGTGGTGGAGGTGGTTTTGCCTGAGAAGCCGGCTGGCAATCGATCACAACGTTTCTTCATGGTGGGAGAGTTGTTGACTTGTAAGCCCTACCGGACAGAGGCCCTCATTAGTACTCTTAAGGGTCTCTGGGTTCCGAAGAATGGGCCGGTGGATAGATCGAGAATTACTGTCTGCAGCCTAGAAGGAAGCAACAGGCTGCTGTTTTCCTTCAAGTATGAGGCGGACGTGAAGTGGGTGGTACGCGGCTGCCCATGGACTTTTGAGAAGGCGCTGTTTGCCGTAGCAATAACGGACGGGACGGTGGATCCAATGAAGGTGTCGTTGGCCACCCAATACTTCTGGATTAGGATTAGGGGACTTCCTACGAAGTATATGGACGATAAAACGGGGAAGAGTATTGGCAATGCGGTGGGCGAATATGTTCGAACCTTCAAGGACCGGCAGGGGAGTTGTTTGGGAAGTTACCTCCGTATCCGAGTGGGGGTTAAGGTGGATGAGCCGCTGGTTAAGGAAGTTGCTTTCCGGCCGTCTGGTTGGCCTGAGAGTAGGATTTACCGAGTGGAGTATGAACACTTACCCCATTTTTGCCTCTTCTGTGGCTTGTTATCCCACACAGGTAACAGTTGTCCTCGCCGGGAGGCCGGGGAGGTGACGGAGCACAAGTATGATGTTCTCCTCAATGCAGAGCGCATGGAGGAGTGGATCGTCTCACAACAGAGGGCGAGGTCAAATGAGAGCCCGGAGAAGACCTGGACAGGCAGAAGGTTTGGCTTGTTCTCTGGGAGGCGTAGTGGGTGGACCATGGTGGCGCCGGATTTTCCCACGTGTGGGGTGGTCCGGTCCAGGGAGGAAATGGAAGGTGGAGATGTGGTACTGGAGTCCAGCACAGATCGTGCACAAGAGGAGGATGGCATGGATGTTGCGCTGATGGAGGAGGAGGATGAGTCAGGGGCTGGGCCGAGCACGAAACGGCGGTGCTTGACCTGGACCGGTGGCGGGCACGGTGGTCCAACACCGATGGCTGGAGTGGATGGGCAGCTACGGGAGGTGCCTGTTCAGGAATGTCCAGATTTTCCGTGGGAATTGATTAGGAAATCTGGATCCGCTATCTCAGGCGGGAGTTTTGGCCAATTAGGATCTCCTAATTCTTTGGAGAAAGTAATGGTACAGACGACCACCACTGATGATGCGGCGCAAGTGGGTAAGAGTAATTTAAAAAAGAATGTAGTTGATGTGGGGCCTAGGGTTCGCAAGAATGGTGCTGCTACTATTTCTTCTGGAAGTTTCTTGAAGAAGAAGGGGGAACAATTATTGCATGGGAAGTCTGTGAGTAAGGTTGGAGGGCGGGGGCAGGCCGAGTCGTCCTCCAAAGAATGTAGGCCTGAGAAGAAGGTAATGGGTGGGAGTGGTAAGAAAGAGAAGAAAGGGTTTGTGGTAAGACAAAATAATGTGGTGGTGATGGGTGGCAAGTTTCCGAAGTTGAGTCATGGACGTACTCTCGAACGTTCATCCGTGATGGGTCCGGAGCTGGCCCATCACGAGCCATGAATATTCTCTGCTGGAACTGTCAGGGGCTCGGAACCCTTGGACAGTTCAGGGGCTTAAAGGGTTGTTAACCCTAAACCATCCCACAATTGTGTTTTTGAGTGAGACGCGGTGTACGGCTGATGAGATAACAAGGGTTCGTAGGCAAGTAGGGTGGAAGAATAGTTTTGCTGTTTCTTGTAATTTCAAAAAAAAGAAAGGGGATAAGGGGGTCAGTAGGTCCGGTGGAGTTGCTTTATTATGGAAGGAGGATGTAATGGTGTCTCTGAGTACTTACTCAGGAAATCACATTGACGTTATAGTTGGAGATGATAATGGAGTAGGGCGATGGAGGTTTACAGGGGTTGTATGGTTTCCCAAAGGTGGAGGATCGGCATCGTACATGGGCTCTATTGAAAGAGTTAGCTCGTAGGAGTTCCTTGCCTTGGGTGTTGGCGGGGGGGGGGGGGGGGGGGGATATTAATGAGATTTTGTCACAACATGAGAAAGAAGGTGGTTTATTTCGGTGTGAACGACAGATGGATGGGTTCAGGGACGTTGTGGATGTTTGTGGTTTGCATGACATGCAATTTTCAGGCCCTAAGTTTACCTGGAAGGGAATTAGAGGTGGTATGGAGGTTAGAGTCAGATTAGACCGTTTTCTTGCTTCCATAAGGTGGATGGACTGTTTTCCTAAGTCCCGGGTTATTCACCTAAAACCATGCACTTCTGACCATCTCCCCATTCTTATGGAGGTTAGGGAGGCTAGGGCAAGGAGGAAAAGAAAGAAGAAACGGTTCTGTTTTGAGGAGTGCTGGCTTCGAGATGAGGAGTGCAAGAGGGTGGTGGAAAGGGGGTGGGAATCCGTATCGGGTTCGGACCCGTTTGCGAAAGTTTGTAATAAGATAAGCAACACGAGGAGCCTGCTTATGGAATGGAGTAATACCAGTTATGGTAGTTTGAAGGAGGAGATCGAGAAGACTGGGGCACAACTTGCAATTTTCTTTGATGAGTCATTGTCAGCTCCGCCTACTGAGGTCAGGTTGGGTTTGGAAACGAAGCTACATGACCTGTTACACCAGGAACAAGTTTTTTGGAGGCAAAGGGCAAAAGTGTTTTGGCTTTCTGATGGGGACCTTAATACTAAGTTTTTTCATCAGTATGCAAGCAACAGAAGACGAAAGAACCAAATTAAAACAAGTTTTTTGGAGGCAAAGGGCAAAAGTGTTTTGGCTTTCTGATGGGGACCTTAATACTAAGTTTTTTCATCAGTATACAAGCAACAGAAGACGAAAGAACCAAATTAAGGGGCTTTACAATGAGGAGGGGGTATGGTGCACTACAGATGAAGAACTAGAACATGTTGTACTTAATTATTTTGGGAAGTTGTTCACGTCTTCCAATCCTTCTACTATTCATGAGGTGGTTAGTATGGTGCCTTCTTTTGTTTCTGAGGAGTTAAATAACAGGTTGACTAAAGAGATCACGTATAAGGAGGTGTATGATGCACTCAAACAAATGCATCCATCTAAAGCCCCGGGGCCGGATGGGTTCTCACCTTGCTTTTACCAGCATTTTTGGCCGGTGGTGGGTGGTGATGTGGTTGATGCCATTCGGTCTTTCTTGGAAGAAGATGAGTTAATTCGACAGCTCAATTGTACGCATGTGACTCTTATACCGAAGGTCAAAAAACCGGAAACTATGAGTCACTTGCGGCCTATTAGTTTGTGTAATGTGTTGTATAAGATTGGGTCTAAGGTGATTGCTAATAGATTGAAGCCACTACTGCAGAATTTCATTTCGCCTTATCAGAGTGCATTTGTTCCCGGGAGGCTTATTTCTGATAATTCATTGGTTGCGTATGAGATTGCACATTTCTTGAAGCGTCGTAGAGATGGTAAAGTGGGTTTTGGAGCGTTGAAACTGGATATGAGTAAGGCGTATGATCGAGTGGAGTGGCCTTTTCTTGAGGCTATTTTGTTTCAGATGGGATTTCATACAAGGTGGGTGAGTTGGGTGATGAGGTGTGTACGGACAGTAAGTTATTCTTTTCTTCTCAATGGTGAACCTCGTGGTAAGATCTTCCCCACAAGAGGCTTGAGGCAGGGAGATGCTATATCACCTTACCTTTTTCTTTTGTGCGCTGAGGTACTTTCTCGGATGATTTTACGAGCAGAGGAGTTGGGGGATCTACATGGTGTAAGGATTTGTCGGGACGCACCGAGTATCAGCCATTTATTTTTTGCAGATGATTCGTTTATCTTCTTCAAAGCTGAATCGGAGGAGTGTGAAACCCTAAGAAGTATTTTTGGGAGCGAGGTATGAGGTGGCCTCTGGCCAAAAGATCAATTTTGATAAGAGCTCCACCGCTTTCAGTCGTAATATCCCATTGGAGAAACAAGAAGCTCTTGCAACTATTCTTGGGGTCAGTAGAGTGGATAAGCATGAATCTTATCTTGGGCTTCCTATGGATGTTAGTTATTCCAAGATGGAAGCTTTCGGCTTTCTACTTGAGAAGATAAAGCACAAGATTCAGGGTTGGCGTCAGAAGACGTTGAGTCAAGCTGGGAAAGAGGTCTTGTTGAAGTCAGTAGTGAAATCTGTACCTACATATGTAATGAGCTGCTTTCAACTGCCCATGCAACTTTGTAATGAGATCCATCAACTCATGGCAAGGTTTTGGTGGGGATCGAAGGAGGAGGAGAAGAAGATACATTGGTTGGCATGGGAGAGATTGTGCATACCAAAGGGTGAAGGAGGAATGGGATTTCGAGATTTAGTTTCTTTCAATCTTTCGTTACTTGCTAAACAAGGGTGGATGCTCATCACCAATCCGGAGTCTATTGCTGCGCGGTTGTTCAAAGCTAAGTATTTTCCAAATTCAGATTTTATGCAGGCGGAGGTTGGACAGGATATGTCGTATACGTGGCGGAGTATCCTGGCTGGCAGGGAGGTGTTAGCTCGAGGTCTTAGGTATCAGATTGGTAGTGGTACTAATGTTTCTGTGTGGGAGGACCCTTGGTTGCCACTGCCTTATAATTTTAAGCCGTTCTCCACACCCATGGTGGGTACAGAAGATTGGTTGGTGAGTGATCTCATTGATTCAGAACAGCAAGAATGGATTCAACCTGTAATTGAAGAGTTGTTTACAGAAAGGGAGATGGAGATAATCTTGGGAATTCCTTTGAGTTTGAGGCCGGTTGGGGATCGAAAGGTGTGGCACTACGACAAGAAGGGACTCTTTAATGTTAAGAGTGGCTATTATGTAGCTAGGAAGCTAGAGACACATACAAAGGCTGCGTCATCGTCTGCCGGAGTGAGGAGTGAAGCTAATAAGGTCTGGAAGGCGGTTTGGAGAGCCAGGGTTCCACCAAAAGTGAAGAGTTTTGTGTGGAGATTGCTACGGGGTATACTGCCTACACGAGATGCACTTCGTAAGAAGGTACGTATTGAAAATCCTTGTTGCTTATTTTGTAACAAGGAGGTGGAGACTGATGTGCATGTGTTCAAGAAATGTGTAGCGTTGGAGTGTTTCTGGTCTGCATGTAATGTTGGCTTTAGACCAAGTACGCAGCCAGGAACATGGGTACAGACTTGGATTAGTGAGGTGGTTAATTCATGCACTAAGGCTCAGGTGGACAAGTTTTTTACGTGTCTTTGGGTTATATGGAGTGAAAGAAATCACATTGCATGGAAGGGTGGGTGTTTTAATGCATGGAACATGGCTGCATGGGCAGCTCATTGGTTGGAGGAATTCCAGAAGGTACACCCTCATGAGTCTAAGGGTGGGAGAAGGCCAAAGGCTAGATGGTTGTGCCCACCACGTGGGCGGCTGAAAGTCAACATGGATGGGGCTTATCGTAGTGAGTCTGGGCAGTATGGTTTGGGTGTGGTAGCAAGGGATGGTGATGGGACTTGTATGGCTGCTTTAGCAAGACCCCTATCTTTTGTTACCTCTCCATTGCATGTGGAAGCAGAAGCTGTCCGTGCTGGGCTCTTGTTAGCCATACATTAGGGGTGGTCTGAGGTTGAATTGGAAACAGATTGTGCAGTGCTAGTTAGTGCGATGGTCAATCCTAATGAGGAATACTCCGAGGTAGGTCGAATTGTGGATGATTGCAAAGAGTACATGAGTGCTTTTGATTTTGTTCAAATTCGACATGTATATCGTGAAGCAAATAGTGTGGCTCATCGTTTAGCACACTTTGCTAGTTTATCCTATTTTGACGATGTTTGGATTGGGGAGACTCCCTCTATTATTGAGGATGTTCTTCTTGAAGATGTATACAATTATACTCGAGGTATAGGCACCATGTCCCCCTCACGGTATAGTAATTCCATCAATAATAACATCTGATGGGGCTTCTACCCCCCTTCAAAAAAAAAAAAAAAAAAAAATCCCTTTGGCATTATTAGACCTGCTGAAATCAGTTGGGCAACAAATCTGAGATAAATTGATTTCCAAGAGACCTGCCTCGATTATGTGTTACAAGCACTTGCATACAAAGTTCGTTCACAAAATATATATTAAAAAGAAAAGAGAAAAATAAAAAAGACTTCCGAGATTGTGTGAGGACTTACATCAGTTGTGTGGAGGATTCTGGCGGGCTTCCAAATTTTTTCCCCAAATGTCCTTCATCTCCCCCTCGAAGGAATGCCTCAAGGAAAGTTGCAGAATTAATTGATCCTTCTACAAGAAAGTGGGATGTTGACTATTGTTGAGAAACTGAATCAATGGTTCACTCCGGCTATTAGAGATCTAATCTTGAGTATACCTTTGGAGTTTGTAATACCCCGAAAAATCCAAATTAAATTCCATGGATTTTTAGAAATGATTTCACGATAGTAGGAGCGAGTACGAAGCTTGGAGAAGTTGTGGAATTAGTTCGAACGATTTTATTTTCGAAAACGAACGTTTTTAGGGGGTCAACAAAGTTGACTTTTTATACGTTCAAAATTTGGGAAAACTTCCTTCATGAAAGTTGTAGAGCTCGTCGATACGAGTTCGTGGACATGTGGAACGCAATATTTGGAGTTCGTATAAATAAGTTATGAATTTTTGAAAATTGGGAATTTTCTATAAATAGGAAATTTTCTGATTTTATTTTCATTTAAGGACGAAAAAAAGTTCTTTTTGCGGAAAAGCCCCCAGCCCTCTCCGTTCTCTCTCCTCTGTTTCTCGTCAGACCCGGCGGGTTTTCTCCGACCCGACCCGGACTTTTCTCTCTCCTCCGGCATCCTCCGGCCACGACCCGGCCTTCCCCGAGCTCGCCGTCGCACGCACAGCCTCCCTCTGGCCTCCCCTTGCATCGCCGCTGCTCCCAGATGGAGATCGAAGACACCCAGCCATGCAAACCCGACCCGGCCGGAAATCCCCGATTCCGGCGTTGCATGGGCCGATCGTTCCCATTTTCGTGATCTCCTCTTCATGCTGATCATCCCCATGATTAATCCAACTTCAACGCTTGATCTAGGACGATCTAGGCCAAACCAGACTTAGCTCCAGGTGGTTGATGGATTGATTGGTGAACGATTTCGGATCGTTGTTTTTGAGCTGTTAAGAAGACGCAGCGGGAATTTAGAGGTGAGTAAACCTCACGTGGTTCATATTACGAACCGAATAAATTTAATTACCTTATTTTGTCGTAATTGCGTGAAAATATTTATGGAATAAATATTTGTTTTAAAATCATATGGACTTGATCAACTACGGTCCATGGGTAAGTAAAATGATTTTTACTATACAAATGAATTTCTCGGTTTTATTGCATGTGAACTATAGTTGGTAATAGTGATTATCCCTGAGCGGATAATTACGTATATATATATTTACGTGATTATATGTGGAATGGTGTGACATTGAAGAGTGTGGAATTTGGGATGATTAAAATACTATGAATTGAAATTTGACTTATCATATTTATATGTGATGATCATGATTGATGAGTTCTTGTTAATATTCATGATTTACATTGGAGTATGTATAGAGTTAGAGAATGTAGGGTTCTGAGGATGAGGTGTCCGAAGTTCGACGGTTAAGGATAACCGGAGTGTTTGTGTGCTGAGGACGGGGATGTCCAAGGTGCGACGGTTTATTATTAACCGAAGTTGTGTGCTGAGGACGGGGATGTCCAAAGCGCGACGGTTTATTATTAACCGAAGTATATGGTGCTGAGGACGGGGATGTCCAAAGCGCGACGGTTATAGTGTTAACCGAAGTATTTTTGCCGTTGCTTGACCCTAGGCCAAGGTGTCAGAGGTAACGAGGCAGTTAGAGCTCTAACGTGTTATTGGGATGGACCAGAGTGGTGTTATGTGGGTTGGGTGTTTACAGGACCAGTGTGGTGTATTGTGATTTGAGGATTGTGAAAATGTATTCCTTGTGGTTTTCCATGAGTGGGTTGATGTCTCTTTGCAGACGTAATACTGTTGAATTTTACTTGAATTGTAATTTAATAAATCAACAGTTCTTTCTTGTTTACTCATACTGGCTGTAAAAAGCTTACCGGGTTTTGTGTTGTTGCAACTCCCGGTACACTATTCAAATTGTGTAGCGGGTAATCCTACAGGACAGGAGAACCAGGACGGTGATCGTGCGGTTAGAGCAATGGTTATAGTTTTACAGCAATTGTAATAGTGAGGCGAGTTAAGCTCATTTGAGCCTTACAATTTGATTTGGTGGGAGTGTGCTGTAATAAATAACTTGAGGATTTGGGTTATTGTAAATTTGAGAGTTGTGAAGTGTGGTTGTTTGTGAGAAAAAAATTCAGGATGTTAGTTGTAATTTGTTATTATTCATGTTTCGGATTTGAATTGATTATTCAAAATTCGGGGCGTGACAGTTTGGTATCAGAGCGTAAGGTACATATTTGGTGATAATCAGTACTCCCCGAGTGATGGCCCGTCTGCAGCGGATCCCCATCATATACTCTTCGGTACTGGTATAATCATTGGGTATGTCTTAGTATGGGGTCTAGACAGCGTGTATGTCTGTAGGACGGTAGAGTTGTCTTCTAAGTTCGTATTAAAATAAGTTTAGTTTCCGCAGGTTGTAATCTTTGAGGAATAGAGACCTCTAGATTTAACTCTGATGAGTCGGTGAGATTTGTTTTATGGAAGTGAGGTCCTTTTGGATGTTGAAGTGTTGGTTGAAGGCATGATGTTGACCTATGCACGTACCTAGTGTGGATACGGGTATGAATTGTTATAAATTTTGTCTTCTTAAGTTGGACATACAGATGTTTGGATGGGATGTACGTATCAAGGATTAAATACCTTGTTTTGTATTGAGATGTCCTTGTGGAGTTTGTTAGTAGGGTTGAGGTTAGGGAAGAAATTATTGTGGTTACTTCTTCCTTGTGCTTGTAAGTTGTTAAGCAGGATTTAAAGTGCGAGACAAGAATTTTATTTTGTGCTCGATGGTTAGAGATGAGAGACCATTGTTTTGGGTTGTCGTTGAGTACTATAATTCCTTCAGAATCAGGATTGTTGGTAGAATTGGAATTAGTAGTAGTTTTGGTGATTCGGAATTTGAATTGAGTTCGCAAGATATGTCTTATATACGTGGTTGATGTTGCTTGCATCATTTTGGAACGATACGTTGCGATTCACAAGGAAAACTGGATTTGAAATTTATTCATTTGAACACTATGGGTTGATGACCTGACCGTGACTTGTGAATATAGTTTTGTTCAAGTGAATGAAATTGAATTTTGAGGCCTATGTATGGTGCAGGAAGAAGCATGGAGGACATGTTAGAGTCAGGCAAGGGTTTGCCTTTGGTGATTGATTTTAGGTGATATAGTTAAACGCAATTTCGGATATTGATTTTAGTGACTTTGTTAGGTATCCATAGTGGTTCAAGTGAATTACTATGTGATATGGAGATTGATTCGATTTTTGAATCGCTAAATGTTAGGGATTGAATTGTGGTGAGTTTTGTTGAAGCAATTGATAGATGAAATTATCGAGATTCTATAAGAGTTGTAAGAGTGTAAGAGTAACTCTAAAAATGTGGGTTTTTCCTAGCTAACTCAGGATGTGTTTAGCTTTATAAATCCCTAATCCTATCGATGAAATTGTTGTGTTTGGTTTGACTCAGAGGATACTAGCTTGACCTCTGTGTGATTTAATTGATTGCTAGGTTTTGAATGATTGTTTGTGATAAATCATTTTGAAAGATGTGTGCAGCAGAGTTCTCGATGGTTTTGAAAAGAGTATTGAGTGACCAAGGTTCGATCCTTGGTGTTGTTGTTGGTTAAACAAAAAAGAAAAGAAAACATGCACACAATCTTATTGATTTTATATTACAAAAAGGGAAACGAGGACTATTCTATACTAATGCTAGTCAGCAGCTCCGGATGGATTGAGGCTGAGCTCAAGAGAAACGTTTGAGCCACTGTGGTAACCGCCTGAGCCACCAGAATAGTAACCAAAAGCGCTACCTTCCTCGGAAGTAGCCTTCAGGTTACCAAAGACGTCCTCGCCGTGCACGGGGAACAGAGGAAGAGTTTGAACCTCCTGGTGATCTCCTCCTCGTTGTTGCAGGGATGTTTGTCCTCCTGTTGTGCCAAAAGAGTTGTACTGGTATTAGTGTTGAAGTGTGAGGAAGAATATGAAACAAAATTTAAATCAAGAAATCCTTCATTACCAGTAGAATAGGTGGAACCAAAGTTGAGATCAATGGATCTACCATCATCAGTAGAACTAGTGGACCCAAAATTGATGTCAATGGATCCACCAGCCGGCCCAAAATTGATGTCGATGGATCCACCAGCACCAGTAGAACCAGTGGACCCAAAATTGAGATCGATGGATCCACCAGTACCAAGAGAACTAGTTCCCATGGGCACTGGTGCAGCCTGATTACACCTATTCATCTGCTTCTCTCGAGCCCTGACGTTCTGGAACCAAAAGTAAATGTTCTTACCCTCAACATGTCCATACTGGTTCAGCTGGAGGCAGATCTCGTGAATGTGCTCTGTAGATGGGCACTTAAATCCCTTGACGTAGTAAAGATCCTTGAGGATTCTTATTTGTTCTGGAGTAGGAATCCATCTGGTACGGCTTCGCCAGAAATCCATGTTGGCACTACTTCCAGCTGCTTGGGTGTTTCCTCCCTCCTCTGTTGGTTGCTGTTGTTGTGGTTCCATTTGTTGCGGGGTTTGGAGCTCCATTAGTTGCAGAGTTCGTGGCTCTTGGGTCATGAGGTGAGAGGATGTGAATATCGAGGAATACATGGTTTAGTGTTTGAGGGAGATTTTGTTAGAAGGATTGGAGTTGTTGAACTGGTGATTGGAGATCTGAGATTCTCAGAGGAAAGATGAGATCGAATCTTCAAATGGAAGAAAAGATCTGAGAAAGAAGGATTGAAGATTTGGAGGAAAAGATTGAAGATCTGAAAGTTCAGAGGAAAGATGGGATTGAATCAACTAGATGGGAGAGAAGATCAGAAGAGAAGGATTGAAATTGATGAAGAAAGGATTTGAGTTTCGAGAGGAAGGCTGCAGAGTTTGAGAGAGAATGGCTGGGGAAAATTTCTTTTCTTTGGTGTGAACAGTTTTTCTCCAGGATGCACCTATTTATAGAACGAGGTGAGCAGATCTCCACCGTTGGATGGACGATCTCTGAGATTCAATCTACGCGTTGGATTAAAGTCATCCGAAAACCCGGAAAAGTTGTTGGCGCGTGGAGAGCGTGTAAGGGGACAGGCCGAACCTCGAGACGCTGTGGCAGACAGCTTTAGCCGAAAGTGATTTGCTTTCCGTAAATCACGGAAGAGACGTGTCGTGGCACGTGGAGTGTACCGACAGTTTGTTGTTATTCTATCGCTTATGATAGAATAAATAAAAGAAGTTGCATGGATAGTAACGAGAGCAGCTGGTGCTCTAGTGGTTGAAGAGCAAGGCTCTTGTACAAGAGGTCAGAGGTTCGAACCTTGCCTCTCGTTTATTTTTATTTATGTCGCTCATGACATAATAAATATAACACGTGAGCATATATTAATGAAGGCAGCTCTTGCTTCAGTGGTTGGGAGCAAAACCTTCGTGTTCGAGGTCGGGAGTTCGAACCTTACCTCTTACAAATATTTTTGGATCTCGTATATGCTTGATATACGGACGTATATATGGTATGTACGGTATACATACGTATATACGGTCTGTACGGTATGCATACGTATATACAGTTGTACGGTATGCATACGTATATACAGTCTGTATGGTATGCATACGTATATACGGTATACCTACGGTATGTACAATTTCATACCGTAGCCGAGCTAAAAATTTGTAGGCCCAAATAGTAAGCCCAAATGTTAGGCCCAATTTGTAGGCCCAAATAGTAAGCCCAATTGTTCGGCCCGAATGGTAGGCCCAAATGTTAAACCCAAATTGGTTTGGGCCGGTTCGAAATGTGGATGGTCCGATTTCTTTAGGCCCAATTGGCCAGCCCTAATGCTTAGCCAAGGATTGAGCAAGCCCAAGTCATCGTCACTGGGTGACATATTTTATTGGCGTGCTTTTGGGGATGATTTGTTTTAAGTGATGCTAATTGAGTAGCGAAACACTTTGTGGGAGTGTTTACTGTGCTTGTAAGCCAGTACAGAGTGATGATCTATGTGAAGATCTATGTGAGGATCTATGAGATGATCCATGTGACGATTTTGTGTATGTGATGTGGAGTGTTGTTGAGCAGTTGTTGTGTGAGTTTACGTTTGTGATGAAAGGATTTAGTGGCCATAGGAATGTATTTTTATACAAAGAGCTGAGGCTCTGTAGATTACTACAGATTTGGAAGAGATGGAGATTCTATGGTTAGGTCAACCTTAATCGAGAGGAATTGACTTACGCTCAAATTTCGGGACGAAATTTCTTTAAGGAGGGTAGATTGTAATACCCCGAAAAATCCAAATTAAATTCCATGGATTTTTAGAAATGATTTCACGATAGTAGGAGCGAGTACGAAGCTTGGAGAAGTTGTGGAATTAGTTCGAACGATTTTATTTTCGAAAACGAACGTTTTTAGGGGGTCAACAAAGTTGACTTTTTATACGTTCAAAATTTGGGAAAACTTCCTTCATGAAAGTTGTAGAGCTCGTCGATACGAGTTCGTGGACATGTGGAACGCAATATTTGGAGTTCGTATAAATAAGTTATGAATTTTTGAAAATTGGGAATTTTCTATAAATAGGAAATTTTCTGATTTTATTTTCATTTAAGGACGAAAAAAAGTTCTTTTTGCGGAAAAGCCCCCAGCCCTCTCCGTTCTCTCTCCTCTGTTTCTCGTCAGACCCGGCGGGTTTTCTCCGACCCGACCCGGACTTTTCTCTCTCCTCCGGCATCCTCCGGCCACGACCCGGCCTTCCCCGAGCTCGCCGTCGCACGCACAGCCTCCCTCTGGCCTCCCCTTGCATCGCCGCTGCTCCCAGATGGAGATCGAAGACACCCAGCCATGCAAACCCGACCCGGCCGGAAATCCCCGATTCCGGCGTTGCATGGGCCGATCGTTCCCATTTTCGTGATCTCCTCTTCATGCTGATCATCCCCATGATTAATCCAACTTCAACGCTTGATCTAGGACGATCTAGGCCAAACCAGACTTAGCTCCAGGTGGTTGATGGATTGATTGGTGAACGATTTCGGATCGTTGTTTTTGAGCTGTTAAGAAGACGCAGCGGGAATTTAGAGGTGAGTAAACCTCACGTGGTTCATATTACGAACCGAATAAATTTAATTACCTTATTTTGTCGTAATTGCGTGAAAATATTTATGGAATAAATATTTGTTTTAAAATCATATGGACTTGATCAACTACGGTCCATGGGTAAGTAAAATGATTTTTACTATACAAATGAATTTCTCGGTTTTATTGCATGTGAACTATAGTTGGTAATAGTGATTATCCCTGAGCGGATAATTACGTATATATATATTTACGTGATTATATGTGGAATGGTGTGACATTGAAGAGTGTGGAATTTGGGATGATTAAAATACTATGAATTGAAATTTGACTTATCATATTTATATGTGATGATCATGATTGATGAGTTCTTGTTAATATTCATGATTTACATTGGAGTATGTATAGAGTTAGAGAATGTAGGGTTCTGAGGATGAGGTGTCCGAAGTTCGACGGTTAAGGATAACCGGAGTGTTTGTGTGCTGAGGACGGGGATGTCCAAGGTGCGACGGTTTATTATTAACCGAAGTTGTGTGCTGAGGACGGGGATGTCCAAAGCGCGACGGTTTATTATTAACCGAAGTATATGGTGCTGAGGACGGGGATGTCCAAAGCGCGACGGTTATAGTGTTAACCGAAGTATTTTTGCCGTTGCTTGACCCTAGGCCAAGGTGTCAGAGGTAACGAGGCAGTTAGAGCTCTAACGTGTTATTGGGATGGACCAGAGTGGTGTTATGTGGGTTGGGTGTTTACAGGACCAGTGTGGTGTATTGTGATTTGAGGATTGTGAAAATGTATTCCTTGTGGTTTTCCATGAGTGGGTTGATGTCTCTTTGCAGACGTAATACTGTTGAATTTTACTTGAATTGTAATTTAATAAATCAACAGTTCTTTCTTGTTTACTCATACTGGCTGTAAAAAGCTTACCGGGTTTTGTGTTGTTGCAACTCCCGGTACACTATTCAAATTGTGTAGCGGGTAATCCTACAGGACAGGAGAACCAGGACGGTGATCGTGCGGTTAGAGCAATGGTTATAGTTTTACAGCAATTGTAATAGTGAGGCGAGTTAAGCTCATTTGAGCCTTACAATTTGATTTGGTGGGAGTGTGCTGTAATAAATAACTTGAGGATTTGGGTTATTGTAAATTTGAGAGTTGTGAAGTGTGGTTGTTTGTGAGAAAAAAATTCAGGATGTTAGTTGTAATTTGTTATTATTCATGTTTCGGATTTGAATTGATTATTCAAAATTCGGGGCGTGACAGAGTTGTAGAGCTTCAAATGATAGGTTAATATGGCATTTTCATAAGAAATGTTTTTTCACTACCAAAGTACCAATAGTGCCTATTATGTAGCACGGGATATTGCTTTAGGGTTAGTCTTGTCTCCCCCAACACTAATACACCCTTATAAAAAAAATTATGGGCAGCAATTTCTCATAAATTTTTTGCCACTTTTTCCTCGTGTCCTTCCTCTTTTACTGCAGATCAAAGGAAAGCGCCATGGTAGAAGGCAAAGAATTATAGGGGAATATAGCTAATTAATCTCTCAATGATCGATCAAATCCATGAACGAGGAGTTTTTGGTTGCTCATGGATTGACTTAAAATCTAATTCAAGTTGACCATTAGAAGTGTCTTAGATTTGCGAGCAAGACTTGAAGTTTTGAAAAATCAAGTTGCTAGGTTGTAATAGAGGTAGATTTTTGGAGTTAATAATTACATATCAATGATATGATATAAGCCTAAAGTTACATATTACTGCAATTCCCTCCCTTTTATAATTTGACTCTCCCTCTCTCTGGCTTCATTATTCCTTAAGGTAATTATGGTGCGATCAAGATAAATAGAGCAAAATAATCAAAAACTGAGAAATAAATAGCAGCACTGATTACATCATCAAAAATAGCATGGTTACGAAACCCTAACTTATCAATCACCTCCAGAGCTTCAGACGCACTAATTCTAGGTCAAGAACAATGGGCATATCACATTATCAATACGATAAATCCTTTAAGATCAATCTCAATACCAGAGGAAACTCTTAGAACCACCCCAAACTCCCATGACAGAATCTTCGTTAAAAAGAAATTTGGGAAATGAATAATCCAAAGGACAAATCTGTTTCTAAATTGTCTGAGATTGAAGCACCACATTAAAGTTATAAAAGAGAACAATAATTTTAGATTTCTAGCATTATCATTCACTATATATTTTAATAGGCAGTCATGATTCTCAGATTTTTTTGCAACTTTATATGTGCTGACTGCTGAAGACCAGAATGTTTTGAGAATTTTAAGTTTTCACAATGGACACAGACACACACACGTACATATAGTGATTTTCAGAATCTAGGACGTCAACATCAGCAATAACAGAAGACATAAAGTTAAGGGCACAGAGTTGATACCTATACAGATGAACATAATTCATACAGGATAGCACTCATGACATTCCAATCACTGAGGAATGCCAATCGATCACCATGTTCATGAGGTTTGGTCTAAAACCAGAGAAGGGGAGTAGAAATTCCCTGAAATCTTCATTACCTATATGAGTAATTGTACCTGAATGCGATACTTGTTGCATGGTGTACTGCAAGGCTGGCATTATTAGAAAGTGATCAAGCATGGAACTTTTCTCTGTAAGAAACAAAACTTTCAACATATATAATATAAAACCCATCTGACATCTACAAAGAAGTATCTCAATTTGGCATAGATGTCTCCAATTCAAGACAATCAACGCACAACTGCTATATATACTCAACTAGTGTATAATGTGGTTAGCAGTAGTAATTAATTAACAATATATCGACAGCTACTTGTGCTTGGCATACGCAAGTTAGATGAATACCTGATATAACCACAGAAAATTTTGTAAAAGTTGTACCGTATGGGATACTGATTAGTGTTATGGGAATATTTTTGTTAGGAACTAAGTCCATATGAGAACAAAGAACACCTCGATCGAGATTACAAAAGATAGATGAGCCAAAATACATTAAATGACAGAATAAATTGCAAATTCATATAAAGAAGAAAACATGAGTCCACAGAGAGGGAAATGAATTAAATACTCCAATTAGGAGGGGTCAGAAGTAACTGTATAAAGATCATGTATGATACAGATATCTTGCTGATAAAAATCACATATAAATTCTTATAAATTGTGCTGCTGACCCTGGCTTCCCAGAAGTAGACATCAGAGTGACGAAGTGTAATACCCCGAAAAAAAATCCAAATTAATTTCCGTGGATTTTTAGAAATGATTTCACAATAGTGGGAGCGAGTACGAGGCTCGGAGAAGTTGTGGAATTAGTTCGAACGATTAATTTTCGAAAACGTACGTTATTTAGGGGCACGCGAAAATCGACTTTTTATATGTATGGAATTTGGGAAAACTCCCTTCATGAAAGTTGTAGAGCTCGTCGATACGATCGCGTGCATATGTAGAACGCAAAAATCGGAGTTCGTATGAATTAGTTATGATTTTTTGAAAAAGTTTCCAATTTAGTATAAATCTTCCATTTTCGGAAATTTCCGAAAATAATTTCAGAAACTTCCAAAAATGGAAATTGAGCTGCAGCCCCTCCCCCGACCGGAAATCGCCTTCGATTTTCTTCCGGCTATTTCTTCCTCCTCCGGCCACCGATCCTCACCAAACTTCTTCCATTGGCTTCGTATGGTCCTTGCGCACCTGTCTGTGGCAGCCTTGCACGGTGGCGCGGCCTGTAGCGGCGGCGGCAAGCCCGGTCCGATTTGAGTTCGATTTTAGTCAACGCCGGTTTTCTCCTAGCTCCGGCCACCAAAACTTTCGATCCTTAGCTCTATGAACTCGCCTCAACCTGCTGATCATCATACTAGAAGGATCGCACCTGGAGTGACCGGTTTCACGTTCGTCGGAGCTCGACCGGTTTTCGATCGAAAACCAAAACCTTTCGATCGTGATATCTCGAGCTGTAGTGCATCGTTTTGATTGATTTTTGAACCACTGAGTTCGCCTTGATTTTCTTAACAACTCTCCAGAAGGAATCGAGGCCTGAAGTTGCAGTTTTTACGTCGAACTAGGAGCTCGCCGGTTTCTGGGGTTTTTTCCGGCCAACCCGACTGGTTTGAGGTAATTTCTATCCCTTCCGGTCATCTTCAGCTTACATGCTAGTTAAGAAAATCATTAGGCATGATGAGACGAAGCGGAGCAGCCTGGCCCCGACACCATTGGCGGTGGTCGGCGGCGGCTCTGTCCCTAACTCCGGCGGCCCTTTCCGGCCACCTCCGGGGGTCAAAAATATGGTTTCTGTACATTTTCAGATTCTATATTTCAATACGATCATTTTGATATATTATACGCAATTTTTGGATATCATATGATTAAGTTATGAATTTTTACGTTTCGATCGATTTCGATCGTTTGATTCATGATATGTGAAGTTAGGACCGTCAGATGGACTTGTAGTTTTGATATGATGATCTTATGACTGTCCCAGCGGCTTTGTGTGGTCATGGGCGAAGATCCGACCGTTGGATCTTCGTATAAATGCAAAACAGTGATTAGGAAGGCGATCCGTGAGGATCCGACCGTTGGATCATCATTTAATTTCAATCCGACCGTTGGATTGTCGTTTGATTTTGTTTTTGAGTTATTGGCTAAGTTAAGGTCATGTTTGATTAGGTGATCGACAGTTTGATTTGGCGGACGATTCGTGAAATTGTATTTTGAGCTGTTAAGAAGACGCAACGGGAATTTAGAGGTGAGTAAACCTCACGTGGTTCATATTACGAACCGAATAAATTTAATTACCTTATTTTGTCGTAATTGCGTGAAAATATTTATGGAATAAATATTTGTTTTAAAATCATATGGACTTGATCAACTACGGTCCATGGGTAAGTAAAATGATTTTTACTATACAAATGAATTTCTCGGTTTTATTGCATGTGAACTATAGTTGGTATTAGTGATTATCCCTGAGCGGATAATTACGTATATATATACTTACGTGATTATATGTGAATGGTGTGACATTGAAGAGTGTGGAATTGGGATGATTAAATTATTATGAATTGACATGTGACTTACCATAATTATATGTGATGAACATGATTGATGAGTTCTTGTTAATATTCATGATTTACATTGGAGGATGTATAGAGTTAGAGAATGTAGGGTTCTGAGGATGAGGTGTCTGAAGTTCGACGGTTAAGGATAACCGGAGTGTTTGTGTGCTGAGGACGGGGATGTCCAAGGTGCGACGGTTTATTATTAACCGAAGTTGTGTGCTGAGGACGGGGATGTCCAAAGCGCGACGGTTTATTATTAACCGAAGTATATGGTGCTGAGGACGGGGATGTCCAAAGCGCGACGGTTTATTATTAACCGAAGTATGTCGCATTACTTGCACCTAGGCCAAGGTGACTGGTAGCGATGTGGTTAGAGCTCTAACGTGCTGTTGGGATGGACCAAAGTGGTGTTATGTGGGTTGGGTTTTTGCAGGACCAGTGTGGTGTATTGTGATTTGAGGATTGTGAAAATGTATTCCTTGTGGTTTTACATGAGTGGTTTGATGTCTCTTTGCAGACGTAATACTGTTGAATTTTACTTGAACTGAAATTTAATAAATCAACAGTTCTTTCTTTTTACTCATACGGGCTGTCAAAAGCTTACCGGGTTTTGTGTTGTTGCAATCCCGGTACACTATTCAAACGGTGTAGCGGATAACCCTGCAGGTCAGGAGAACCAGGACGGTGATCGGGCAGCTTAGAGTAGTGTTATGTGAATTACAGCATTATATTGTGAGGTTTGTTATGCTCATTTAGAGCTTTACAATTTTACTTTGTAAGAGTGAATTGTAATAATTAACTCGAGGTTTTCGAGTTTTGTGTTGAGTGGCGAGTGGTGTGTTTGTTTCTGAGAAAAAAATTCAGAACGTTATTTGTATTAATTGTTTATTCATGTTTCGGATTTGAATTAGTTATTCAAAATTCGGGGCGTGACACGAAGTGAGGGTATTCGATCTTGACTATCACTTCCATAGCCTGGGATGGAGCATCATCCGCCTATCTATCTTCCCAATGGCTTCCCTGCTACCCATCAACAGCTGCTGCAATATAAGAACAGAAAACTCCCATATTTCAGCAAAATCAGAAATCTAATCCAATTCAATAAGCAAAACCCAAAAGATAACCAATAAAGTGAAAGAAGCTTAAAACTAATGAGGAACTTCTCTTTGGTACATTTTAAAGTTCTGGATTTTGAAGCAAATTTTTGTGTGCATTTAAGAGGCTTTTAGATCATCACTGTATACTAAAGTTCCAAACCTCCTATGCATTACTATATAAATTTATTAAGGTGTACAAGACACTGTGTTTAACTCAAGAACTGCCAATTGGGTACCACAGATGGTGTATGCACGCTCAACTTATAAGAGCAACTCCAAGAGTTAGTTATCCTAACACCGTACCTATGCCATTTTGGAGAGGTTGTTGAGAAAATATATCTCTAACAGAAGACAAATGGACTAGTCAAATGCGGTTACAAGGAGAGAGACAATGAGGCCTCTATTCTGAAACATACAACCTCAAAGTGCATGGGTTGCAACCTTCACTATCTGCTTGTTCTACAAAAGTTTGCCACATGCCAGGAATAGGGATGGTAAAATTACTAAAAGCAAAATTTAACAAAAAGAGTAAATCTCCAGTGTGAGAACTTTTCCAAAGTCATGGACTTTAAATCAGCTTACATCTAACAGATATGATAATGTGGTTAATTGAGTGCATCTTCAGCTCAAACCAGGTTTGAATTGACTACATTCTAATATCCTGCTTTGAGTGTGACTATTCTATATCCCCATCTCTGTGATACATATAGTGTAGTTCTGTGTAGATAAAAAAGAATTAAAAATGATCTAGAACACACATGTTGCTAGTGCACTCTATGCATCTGGCCCCATTCGTCTTCTCAGCAATAATCTGTTGAGTTCCGAGACAAATTTAGGAGGTTGGATATAAATATGAGCTATATATGAAGAATTAGGTAGGAAACATGGAATAGGAAATTGAGAACAATTTTGCACCTCCTGCGCTGAAATGTCATGGTCGGTTGGACTAAAAATCATTCACTCTAACTTCGAAACCACCCTAAAAGAGGATTCAATTAACAAGAATCATCAATACATTTGTCACGCCCCGGATTTTGAATGATAAATTCAAATCCGAAACCTGAATAATTACAATTACAAAAAAACCAAATCTCGAAACTTCGAGTTCATTATTACAATTCACTCTCACAATATATTATAAAGCTCAAATGAGCATAACACACCTCACAACTTACAATTGTTGTAAAACTCTAACAATTGCTCTAACCGCACGATCACCGTCCTGGTTCTCCTGTCCTGTAGGATTACCCGCTACACAATTTGAATAGTGTACCGGGAGTTGCAACAACACAAAACCCGGTAAGCTTTTTACAGCCAGTATGAGTAAACAAGAAAGAACTGTTGATTTATTAGATTTCAAGACTACCACAAACCCACGTTACTTTCTCACTCTCATATATATATATAGACACTTATGAGTTACTCTCAATTTAGCTCATAAGATCACTCACTCTCATATATATATGTAGACACTTATGAGTTACTCTCAATTTAGCTCATAAGATCACTCACTCTCATATATACATATAGACACTTATGAGTTACTCTCAAATTCGCTCATAAGATTTCCCAACATTTGGTAGACAGACTCATATATATATATAGACCCTTATGAGTTACTCTCAATTTCCCTCATAAGGTTACCATATATATATTGACACTTATGAGTTACTCTCAATTTCACTCATAAGGTCACTCCACATTTGGCAGACAGACTAGAGCTCTAACTGAACGTAACCACTCGTCCGGCCACAGACGTGATTACGATTTAATACTATTAATAACCACCAGCCCGGTACGAGAGCGTGATTCACTAATAGATGCCATGGTCACCTCGTGACCTAGTGATCTCCACAGATCACAACAATTTATTGTTCCTCAACAATAAAACTCAACACCTCTCACAATATATTGTTTCTCAACAATAAACTCAATACCTCTCACAATATATTGTTTCTCAACAATAAACTCAACACAACTCCAACAATACATATTATTTCACGTAATAATATATATACAGACATTCACACAGGAATGTCTAATACACCAACAATAGTTCATATGATTGCAAAATAAAGCAATTAAATATATTGGGTTCGTAATATGAACCACGTGAGGTTTACTCACCTCTAATCCAGCTGCGTCTTCTTAACAGCTCCATTAACAATCTCACGAATCGTCCGCCAAATAAATCCATCGATCACCTAATCCAATAATGATCTTAACTTAGCCAACAACTCAAAAGCACACATATACGGAAATCCAACGGTCGGATTCTAATTTAATGATGATCCAACGGTCAGATCGAATTTATACGATGATCCAACGGTCGGATCCTCACGGATCGCCCTTAGGATCATCCTCCAAAATTATCATTAAAGACTCAGATCTTCTTGAATCACTCTAACAAACATCTCCATAAAATTATATGAAAATCCGACGGTCAGATTCTCACGAATCGCCTTCCGAATCACTATTTCTCAATTATACGAAGATCCAACGGTCGGATCTTCGCCCGTGACCTCACAAAGTCACCGGGACAGTCATACGATCAACATATCCAAAATTGAAGCAAAACCGATGGTCAGATCTTCACAGATCGTAAACCGAAGATAAACGTAAAAACGTTAAATAGTAACGTCAAAACGAAAATCCACTATTTATCAACTTTTTTTAACATGACCATGTTATATATCAAAACGCTCGTATGGATGCATAGATCATCGCCTAGATAATGAAAACTCGAAATATGGTCTGATGCGCCGCCACAAGCGGTGGTCAGTGGGCGGTCAACGCGGCGGTCAACGCCGGTCAACCACCTCAGATGGCAAAGTGACCAACTACAAACTGGTTCAAAATGAAAGGGTGGTCGACTTTCATACCTGGAGCTAAGCCTGGTTCGGCCTAGATCGTCCTAAATCAAGCGTTGAAGTTGGATTAATCTCGTGCGTCTGATCAGATTCCAGATTGAATCAGGGACGTCGAAATCTTCAACTCGTGATCTTTCACTCCACACTCCAAATCGTCAAGCAAGGCCTATATGGGGATGATCAGGGGGAGGAGGAGATCACGAAAATGGGGAGGATCGGCCCGTGCAACGCCGGCACGGCCAAGATCCGGTCGGGTCGAATGCTAGGCTCTGGGGGGCTTCGATCCACGTCTGGGGGCAGCGGCGGTGCAAGGGGAGGCCACCAGGCGGCTGGGCGTGGCACGGCGAGTCCGGAGAGGGCCGGGTCGTGGCCGGAGGACGCCGGAGGAGGGAGATGGGTCCGGGTCGGGTCAGTCGGGTCGGCTGCGTAGGGAGGAGAGAGAACGGAGGAAACCGGGGGCCAAAATGCAAAATTTGCATTTTTTCGTCCTTAATGAATAAATCTGATATTTTTCCTATTTATAGAAAATTCCCAATTTTCAAATATTCATAACTTAATCATACGAACTCCGAATATTGCGTTCCACATGTCCACGAACTCGTATCGACGAGCTCTACAACTTTCATGAAGGGAGTTTTCCCAAATTTTGAACGTATAAAAAGTCAACTTTGTTGACCCCCTAAAAACGTTCGTTTTCGAAAATAAAATCGTTCGAACTAATTCCACAACTTCTCCAAGCTTCGTACTCGCTCCTACTATCGTGAAATCATTTCTAAAAATCCACGGAATTTAATTTGGATTTTCCGGGGTATTACAGTCTACCCTCCTTAAAGAAATTTCGTCCCGAAATTTGAGCGTAAGTCAATTCCTCTCGATTAAGGTTGACCTAACCATCGAATATCCATCTTTCCCAAAGCTGTAGTAATCTACAAAGCCTCAACCCTTGTATAAAAATACATTCCTATGGCCACTAAATCCTTTCATCACAAACGTAAACGCACAACACAATTGTTCAACATCAATCCACATCAATTACACAAAATCATCACATGGATCATCTCATAGATCCTCACATAGATCTTCACATAGATCATCACATAGATCTTCACATAGATCATCACTCTGTACTGGCATACAAGCACAGTAAACACTCTCACAAAGTGTTTCGCTACTCAATTAGCATCACGGTAAATCTCCATAGTAAAACTTAAGATGCATCACTCAAAACAAATCATCCCCAAAAGCACGCCAATAAATTATGTCATCCAATGATGATGACTTGGGCTTGCTCAATCCTTGGGTTAAGCACTAGGGCTGGCCAATTGGGCCGAAGAAACCGAACCATCCAAATTTCGAACCGGCCCAAACCACTTTGGGTTTAACATTTGGGCCTACTATTCGGGCCGAACAATTGGGCTTACTATTTGGGCCTACCAATCGGCCCACCAACTTCCAGCTCGGCTATGGTATGAAATTGTACATACCGTATATACGTATACATACCGTACAGATCGTGTATACGTATGCATACCGTACAACTGTATATACGTATGCATACTGTACAGACCGTATATACGTATGTATACCGTACATACCGTATATACGTCCGTATATCAAGCATATACGAGACCCAAAAATATTTGTAAGAGGTAGGGTTCGAACTCCCGACCTCAAACACGAAGGTTTTGCTCCCAACCACTGAAGCAAGAGCTGCCTTCATTAATATATGCTCACGTGTTATATTTATTATGTCATAAGCGACATAAATAAAATAACGGGGGAGGCAAGGTTCGAAACCTCAACCTGCCGCACGAAACCTTTGTCCCCCAACCACTGGAGCACAAGCTGTGCTTAATATAATGTGTACAAATTTTATACTTATTATGTCATAAACGAACATAATAAAAATAAACAAGAGGCGAGGTTCGAACCTCAGACCTCTTGTACACGAACTGTACACTCAACCACTCGAGCACGGCTGCTCACGTTATTATCCATACCAATCCTTTTATTTAAACCAACTGTTTCAACTGTTTCAACAATTCGGCCCAAAACATCCAAGACTGTTGCAGAAACCCAGCCCAACGTATCCAAAACTGTTACAGAAATCCGGCCCAACTCATCCAAAACTGTTTCAGAAACTCGGCCCATCATGTCCAAAACTGTTTCTGAAACTCGGCCCATCAGGCCTCCACCCACAGCTACAGTGATGCCTTGATCCGAGACAGGCCCAAGTACGGCCCACTTGTGTCACGGCTTATCCCTTCCGTGATTTACGGCAGTCAAATCTGCTTTCGGCTAAAGCTGTCTGCCACAGCATCTCGAGGTTCGGCCTGTCCCCTTACACGCTCTCCACGCGCCAACAACTTTTCCGGGTTTTCGGATGACTTTAATCCAACGCGTGGATTCAAATTCTGAGATCGTTCATCCAACGGTGGAGATCTGCTCACCTTGTTCTATAAATAGGTGCATTCTGGGGAAAAACTGTTCACTCCAAAAGAAAAGAAATTTTCTTCCGAGCTCAAGCCTTTCTCTCTCAACTCTTCAGCCTTTCTCTTCTCAAATCCTTTCTTCATCAATTTCAATCCTTCTCTTCTGATCTTCTCTCCCATCTAGTTGATTCAATCCCATCTTTCCTCTGAACTTTCAGATCTTCAATCTTTTCCTCCAAATCTTCAATCCTTCTTTCTCAGATCTTTTCTTCCATTTGAAGATTCGATCTCATCTTTCCTCTGAGAATCTCAGATCTCCAATCACCAGTTCAACAACTCCAATCCTTCTAACAAAATCTCCCTCAAACACTAAACCATGTATTCCTCGATTTCCACATCCTCTCACCCCATGACCCAAGAGCCACGAACTCTGCAACTAATGGAGCTCCAAACCCCGCAACAAATGGAACCACAACAACAGCAACCAACAGAGGAGGGAGGAAACACCCAAGCAGCTGGAAGTAGTGCCAACATGGATTTCTGGCGAAGCCGTACCAGGTGGATTCCTACTCCAGAACAAATAAGAATCCTCAAGGATCTTTACTACGTCAAGGGATTTAAGTGCCCAACTACAGAGCAGATTCACGAGATCTGTCTCCAGCTGAACCAGTATGGGTATGTTGAGGGTAAGAACATTTACTTTTGGTTCCAGAACGTCAGGGCTCGAGAGAAGCAGATGAATAGGTGTAATCAGGCTGCTCCAGTGCCCATGAGAACTAGTTCTCTTGGTACTGGTAGATCCATTGATCTCAATTTTGGGTCCACTGGTTCTACTGGTGCTGGTGGATCCATCGACATCAATTTTGGGCCAGCTGGTGGATCCATTGACATCAATTTTGGGTCCACTAGTTCTACTGATGATGGTAGATCCATTGATCTCAACTTTGGTTCCACCTATTCTACTGGTAATGAAGGATTTCTTGATTTAAATTCTGTTTCATATTCTTCCTCACACTTCAACACTAATACTAGTACAACTCTTTTGGCACAACAGGAGGACAAACATCCCTGCAACAACGAGGAGGAGATCACCAGGAGGTTCAAACTCTTCCTCTGTTCCCCGTGCACGGCGAGGACGTCTTTGGTAACCTGAAGGCTACTTCCGAGGAAGGTAGCGCTTTTGGTTACTATTCTGGTGGCTCAGGCGGTTACCACAGTGGCTCAAACGTTTCTCTTGAGCTCAGCCTCAACCCATCCGGAGCTGCTGACTAGGCTTAGTATAGCATAGTCCTCGTTTCCCTTTTTGTAATATAAAATCAATAAGATTGTGTGCATGTTTTCTTTTTCTTTTTTTGTTTAACCACAACAACACCAAGGATCGAACCTTGGTCACTTAATACTCTTTTCAAAACCATCGAGACTCTGCTGCACACATCTTTCAAAATGATTTATCACAAACAATCATTCAAAACCTAGCAATCAATTAAGTCACACAGAGGTCAAGCTAGTATCCTCTGAGTCAAACCAAACACAATAATTTCGTCGCTAGAATTAGGGATTAATAAAGCTAAACACTTCCTGAGTTAGCTAGGAAAAACCCACATCTTTAGAGTCACACTTACAACTCTAAAAAAAATCTCGATCACTCCATCTATCAATTGCTTCAACAAGCAATATGTACCATCTTAGCATCCACTAATCGATACTGGTACCACACTCAGTATCTCACCCACGAATCACCTCACTGCTCATTTGGTGGTAAGTCAACATCTAGTGGGTCAAAATTCTGTGATTATAGCACTTCACACTAACCACGTCATAATCCATAATCTGTCCTCACAACAGTATCTGGCCTCATAAATTAGTTATACAACCCTAGCACTCCTAGAGTTGAAAACAACGTTATTACCTAAGCTCATACATCAACACAATGTCTCTTCACAGTCAATCCTATCACGAGGTCATATCAATCTTTCCATAAGTCAACCATACACAAAATCCATCATAGTAACAACGAATTATGCATTACTACTCAACAATAGTCAGTGAACCAGCACTCCACAATAATTTCCAATACCATCCGCAGATCTCAAACCACACCCCGACATTTAGCTAATATATAGTAGCTATCCTAAACACCAAACAACTGTGCATGAATGAATGCTCCATTATAACACAATTCCATCACTAAGCAACCAATAACTGCTAAGTATTCTTCAACTCAAAACATCTGCATATCCAACTAATGGAAAGTATCACAACTACTAGTCAAATACTCGTAACGACTTTAGATACAAGCATTGGTCAAACACCATGACCCCAACAACCAACGACTACAATGCACATAAGGATACTGTTTTTCGTGAAAACCATCCTCAATAACTCCACCAGAGTTTAATCCAAAGGTTCCCATTCCTCAAAGGTGATAACTCAAAGAAGCTACACAAGCTCCACCACTTCACTTACAAAGTCAACCTATGCCATGATCACTTGACATACTACCCTTATTAAAGGTAACATAAGTATCTCCCAAATTACATCACTACACTCGAACACCAATATAGTCTTGAGAATTCTGTCTCATAATCTCTCACACTCCTATCATCTTGAGTTGGTGAGATCAATTCTCTTTTCAACTATTCCTAGGGTCTCAATCTCTTTCACCATTTCAACCCAAGAATAACATCCATCACATCAACTACAGGTAGACTAGGCAACTCAACCTCTAATGCCTCCACCTCATCCTCAACTGTCTCCATAGAAAGGTCCTGTCCCTACATCAGACTCGACCTCTACCTCACCGACTCATCAGAGTTAAATCCAGAGGTTCCTATTCCTCGAAGATCACAACTCGCGGAAACTAAACTTATTCTAATACGAACTTAGTAGACAACTCTACCGTCCTACGGACTTACACGTTGTCTAGACCCCATACTAAGACATACCCAATGATTTTACCAGTACCGAAGAGTATATGATGGGGATCCGCTGCAGACGGGCCATCACTCGGGAGGTACTGATTATCACCAAATATGTACCTTACGCTCTGATACCAAACTGTCACGCCCCGGATTTTGAATGATAAATTCAAATCCGAAACCTGAATAATTACAATTACAAAAAAACCAAATCTCGAAACTTCGAGTTCATTATTACAATTCACTCTCACAATATATTATAAAGCTCAAATGAGCATAACACACCTCACAACTTACAATTGTTGTAAAACTCTAACAATTGCTCTAACCGCACGATCACCGTCCTGGTTCTCCTGTCCTGTAGGATTACCCGCTACACAATTTGAATAGTGTACCGGGAGTTGCAACAACACAAAACCCGGTAAGCTTTTTACAGCCAGTATGAGTAAACAAGAAAGAACTGTTGATTTATTAGATTTCAAGACTACCACAAACCCACGTTACTTTCTCACTCTCATATATATATATAGACACTTATGAGTTACTCTCAATTTAGCTCATAAGATCACTCACTCTCATATATATATGTAGACACTTATGAGTTACTCTCAATTTAGCTCATAAGATCACTCACTCTCATATATACATATAGACACTTATGAGTTACTCTCAAATTCGCTCATAAGATTTCCCAACATTTGGTAGACAGACTCATATATATATATAGACCCTTATGAGTTACTCTCAATTTCCCTCATAAGGTTACCATATATATATTGACACTTATGAGTTACTCTCAATTTCACTCATAAGGTCACTCCACATTTGGCAGACAGACTAGAGCTCTAACTGAACGTAACCACTCGTCCGGCCACAGACGTGATTACGATTTAATACTATTAATAACCACCAGCCCGGTACGAGAGCGTGATTCACTAATAGATGCCATGGTCACCTCGTGACCTAGTGATCTCCACAGATCACAACAATTTATTGTTCCTCAACAATAAAACTCAACACCTCTCACAATATATTGTTTCTCAACAATAAACTCAATACCTCTCACAATATATTGTTTCTCAACAATAAACTCAACACAACTCCAACAATACATATTATTTCACGTAATAATATATATACAGACATTCACACAGGAATGTCTAATACACCAACAATAGTTCATATGATTGCAAAATAAAGCAATTAAATATATTGGGTTCGTAATATGAACCACGTGAGGTTTACTCACCTCTAATCCAGCTGCGTCTTCTTAACAGCTCCATTAACAATCTCACGAATCGTCCGCCAAATAAATCCATCGATCACCTAATCCAATAATGATCTTAACTTAGCCAACAACTCAAAAGCACACATATACGGAAATCCAACGGTCGGATTCTAATTTAATGATGATCCAACGGTCAGATCGAATTTATACGATGATCCAACGGTCGGATCCTCACGGATCGCCCTTAGGATCATCCTCCAAAATTATCATTAAAGACTCAGATCTTCTTGAATCACTCTAACAAACATCTCCATAAAATTATATGAAAATCCGACGGTCAGATTCTCACGAATCGCCTTCCGAATCACTATTTCTCAATTATACGAAGATCCAACGGTCGGATCTTCGCCCGTGACCTCACAAAGTCACCGGGACAGTCATACGATCAACATATCCAAAATTGAAGCAAAACCGATGGTCAGATCTTCACAGATCGTAAACCGAAGATAAACGTAAAAACGTTAAATAGTAACGTCAAAACGAAAATCCACTATTTATCAACTTTTTTTAACATGACCATGTTATATATCAAAACGCTCGTATGGATGCATAGATCATCGCCTAGATAATGAAAACTCGAAATATGGTCTGATGCGCCGCCACAAGCGGTGGTCAGTGGGCGGTCAACGCGGCGGTCAACGCCGGTCAACCACCTCAGATGGCAAAGTGACCAACTACAAACTGGTTCAAAATGAAAGGGTGGTCGACTTTCATACCTGGAGCTAAGCCTGGTTCGGCCTAGATCGTCCTAAATCAAGCGTTGAAGTTGGATTAATCTCGTGCGTCTGATCAGATTCCAGATTGAATCAGGGACGTCGAAATCTTCAACTCGTGATCTTTCACTCCACACTCCAAATCGTCAAGCAAGGCCTATATGGGGATGATCAGGGGGAGGAGGAGATCACGAAAATGGGGAGGATCGGCCCGTGCAACGCCGGCACGGCCAAGATCCGGTCGGGTCGAATGCTAGGCTCTGGGGGGCTTCGATCCACGTCTGGGGGCAGCGGCGGTGCAAGGGGAGGCCACCAGGCGGCTGGGCGTGGCACGGCGAGTCCGGAGAGGGCCGGGTCGTGGCCGGAGGACGCCGGAGGAGGGAGATGGGTCCGGGTCGGGTCAGTCGGGTCGGCTGCGTAGGGAGGAGAGAGAACGGAGGAAACCGGGGGCCAAAATGCAAAATTTGCATTTTTTCGTCCTTAATGAATAAATCTGATATTTTTCCTATTTATAGAAAATTCCCAATTTTCAAATATTCATAACTTAATCATACGAACTCCGAATATTGCGTTCCACATGTCCACGAACTCGTATCGACGAGCTCTACAACTTTCATGAAGGGAGTTTTCCCAAATTTTGAACGTATAAAAAGTCAACTTTGTTGACCCCCTAAAAACGTTCGTTTTCGAAAATAAAATCGTTCGAACTAATTCCACAACTTCTCCAAGCTTCGTACTCGCTCCTACTATCGTGAAATCATTTCTAAAAATCCACGGAATTTAATTTGGATTTTCCGGGGTATTACAACATTTCTCAAACCTCATTAGATTGAAGTCAACCACAAATATCCTTGACGCCCCAGAAACTTTTGCACCTTCAGCAGCCTAGAAAAACACACATAATAATACAAACAGAAAAGGAAACAAAAATAATTGTCCAAAAAACAGCAACTGAATTGGTTTTGCTACTTCCAGACTATAAGAAATGATGTAGACAGATGCTTTGTACGTGGCTGAATTAGTAAATAAACTGAAAGGTTAAAAGTATCTAAGTCAGCCCAGTGTCTGAAGAAGGCAAAACATAAGGAAAGAAAAATAACCACAATTAATATAAAAGTGAGAGCTTTATTTGACAACCATTTCATTTGCTAAAGAGTAGATTTGCTCCTATGTAAGGAACCATAGTATGTATTCACCAACCACAGCCCACAGGCATGTAATATTGCAATAATAAAACTACACATGAAATTATATTAAAATCTAGCAGACCTTGAAACCAATTAATATATTGTCAGTTAAAGATAGAAAAAGTGATCGAATGCATTGCTGCACTCCTAATTGTCCTAAACCTTAGCTAGGTTTCAGGCAGCCGCCTCTGCCTCCCTGATTTGTTTCTGTGGAGGTATTAGGCTTTTTTGGAGGAAGAGCAAGTGCAGCTTGAAGTGGTGTTTCTTCATGAGCAAGCTGTAACTCATGTGAAGAAAATCTTTTCCTCGAGCTAATGTGAAGCACTTTTGTCTAAATCTGATTTTGATCATTGCCCTCTCCTTTCCTGAAGCCTATTCCATACCTTTTAGGTTGGAGCAAGGTGGATGCAACATAATGGCTTTGAGGGTGTAAAGGGTGAGTCAGAGCCTTTCTCTCCTGCTAGAACATGTCTTGCTATTTTCTAGTGTAAATTTGTAACGTCGATATTTATAGCCTTTAATTCAGGTGACCACAACAATCTTACAAAAAGATCAGAAAACATAACAGACAAAAGATGGAGAACTAAAGTTAAGCAGAGAACCTCAGCTAACTATATAGGTCAAGTATGATAAGCATATCAAACTATCAAAACCATAAATCCTTTTAGGATGAATAACAATTCCTACAGGAAACGCTTAGAACCAGTGCCTTGAAAATCCCATGAAAGACCCTTCATTAAAAAACAATTTGAGATATGGGAAATCCAAAGGATAAGCCTGTTTATTTCTAAGATTGAAGCACCACATTAAAGTTAGAAAAAAGAACAAAGATTTTAGACGTCTAGCATATTCATTATATATGCGCGCGCGGGGTCGTGTATATTAATTAATCATCATTGTCTGATTATTTGCAACTTTATGTAACAAGAATGTTGTGAAAGTTTTCAGTTTTCACAATGAATATACATCCATATAATATACATATGTAGATATACTGATTTTCAGAATGTAGGACTTCAACATCAGCAATACCCGGGCACAGAGATGATCTCTATACACTTGAACAGATTTTATACATTACGTAAGCATTCATGGCATACCAATCAGTGAGGAATGCCCATCGATCACCATGCCCGCGAGGTTTGGTCTAAAACTAGGGAAGGAGAGTAGAAGTTTCCTGAAATCTTCATTACATAACACTTATGTGAGTAATTGTACCTGAATCTGGTACTTGTTGCATCAGTGTACTGCAAGGCTGGCATCATTATAAGTGATCAAGCATGCAACTTTTTCCTGTAAGAAACAAAAGCCTTTTCACGTTCTAAAGAATCCATATACATCCAAAGAAAAGTCACTTAACCAGGCAATAATGACCATTATGAACCTGCTTTTGAAGCATTGCTCGAGTAAGTTCCATTTCCAAAATAAGAATTCAACAGTAAAAGCTCTACTGTACAAGAATGGAGGAAGTTATTTGGTTGTCTCGCTAGGAAGAAAGTCACCTAATGTAAAACAGAAAAATAATAGGTTAAACATATCTGCCCCATTAAATGTTGAAGTTTTTCACAAAAGGTCACTAGCATCTATCCAACGAAGAAAATGATTGCAAACTAACTTGGATTAAAACCATGGAAAGTTAGTATGAGGTTGACGATATGGCAATATTTGGTTAAGAATATTGATTGGTGTTGAGGGAATATTTGATTAAGAAATATGTTCATATGAGAAGATAAAACACCTCAAAATTACAAAAGAGATATAGATGAGGCATTCATCAATTTGATACATTAAATGACAGAATAAGATGCAAATGCATTACTTGGAATTTAAAGTACATGGCACCAACAAGCAAATGATTTAGCAGGCTAATCTGACCATCTTCAATGAAAACCAGAGGCCTTTGGGATCCTTGAGTTACAAGAGATTTGGTTCAGAAGGAAGATGCTACATGGAAAATAATCAAAACATGAAAGTATATAAGAAAATATTTTAAGTCCACAGAGAGGGAAAAGAATGAAATGAGCCAATTAGGAGGACGAATTAAGGACAAAAAGTTATTGAAAACTTAGAAGAATATGATGTTACTTTCAGAGTCCTTCCATTAATCGGCTTGGTCAGGAAGATTGCTTTCTTGTTCAACCCTCCTACAAGGCACAGCACCCCATCCCTGTGATAGAAGTAGGTTCAGCAGTGTAGATAGAACACTAATGTCAAACAATATAGTCAGAGACAAATACTGATTTCGCTTAACAAGATTAGGTTCATAACAATGCAACATAATCAAATATCGGTGTGTAATGAATTCTTAATTTCAAGTCTTGAACAACAGAAGTCTTTATCCTAACCTAAAACAAACCTTGTCAAACAGACCTAATTGTAGCTCCAGTATTAAAATTGAAAAATCGCATGTTGTAATTTGTAAACCAGAAAAATACATCAGGGACACAACCAAAAGCATAGATCATCACACTAACACTCTGTATATGCTTCTGGCTACTGCACCTATTGTCTTCTCAGCAATAACCTGTTGAGTTCAACCACTGATTTAGGAGGTTCAATATAAAAGTGAGCTGTATATGAAGATTTAGGTAGGAAACTTGAAAGAGGAAAATAGAACATCTTTTGACCTCCTACACTGGACTGTCATGGTCTCTTGGACTCACAAATTCCTTCAGTCCCACCTTCTTCTCCAAAACCAGGACAAAAAGGTCGCTTCCTCAAACCTCAGTATTTTCGAGTTAACCCCAAAAATCCTTGATGCCAAAGCAACACTTGCACCTTCGGCAGCCTAGAAAAACCCATTTAATAACAAACAGGAAAGGAAATAAAAACAAAGTCTAAGGATTACTGGTATCAACAAAGTTTTCTCAAGACATAAGGCCCAAGTCCAAAAACAGCAATTGGTTATCCTTCCTCTGGTTTTGCTACATTCAGAATGGCACCCATCCCTACATTACACAAACTATTAGACATGTAATATCAGCTTGGGATACGTACATAAATCATATCTCTTTGAATGTAACAAATAACCTGTTGACATGACACAAATGAGAATGCAGACTATCCAAAGGCACCGACGGATTGATCTTGGTAAGGCAGCCTGAATGTAAGTTGGTACCTCCTCAAACCTAGGACAGGGTAAAATGGTAAATAACTTCAAAGCAACGACTTATACTGCTCTTTGTGGCCAAAGAGGCGCGGGAAATAGTTGTCTGTCCCTGAAGTCCTACAACACAGAGATATATGAAACTAGTAAATAAGCTGAAAGCTTAAAAGGGTGGAAGTTAACCTCATGTCTAAGGAGGAAAAACATAAGAAAACTGACCATAAGAGCAAAAGCATTATTCAAAGACTATTTCATTTTGTAAAGTGAAGATGTGCTACAGAACTTTGTATCTAAACAAAGTCACAAAAAATGCATTATTCAGTCTTTGTAAAGGACCATGTTTGTGAATTCACAAACTATAGGCATTCTATTCCAACACTACAAATGAACTGACATTAAAATCTAGCAGGCCTTGAATACAGTTAATTGTCAGTTAAAGATACAAAAGAGAGTCTAGTGTATGCGCAACACGCCATGCCCCTAACTTTCCTAAACTCTAGGTTTCACGCAGCCACCTTCCTGATTTTATTTTTTCTGGAGGTATTTTGGCTTCTTTGGAGGAAGAGTGAGTGCAGCTTTAGGTGGTGTTTCTTCATGAGAAAGGTGTTATTGATCAAACAACAGTGTTTATATTAGGCTTGATATATAGGCGTATTTATAAGGCCAATAAAGAAATTATTTTCCTCAAGCTAATGTGAAGCAGTACTTTTGCCAAACTGCTTTTGATCATAGCCCACTCCTTCACTGATGCTTTATAACCCAGACCATTTAGGTTTGAGGCAATGTGGATGCAACAAGATAGCTTTGGGGGGTGTGATTCGAAGTATCTAATTTTCGAGTGTTCCCTTCTGTTTAGCTCAAAGCTTTGTAACTTGTAAAAGGGGTGACCTCCTGAGTCTCTCTCTCTTACTAGAGGTTATTTTGACCAAGGCTGTTATACTGTTAGTCTTCTATGCGCATATAAATGCAAACTGTGCAGTATACCTATGGCTGTAGGACTTCTCAGAATTTGAACAACTTTAAACTGAATTTTATTTTCATGGGAAGCTATGATGGATCAGTCAAGGTCCATTTGGTTAAAATAAGCAAGCAAACAGGATTACAGACACCATTTGATCCCTTATCAATCAATCCCGGAGCATCAATAATTTGTTTTAAAGAGAGAAGACATACAGCCCTTGGCAAATTCGATCACTATTATGAGCAATTCTCCGAGCAGGTCGATTTAGCAAGCAAAGCACCACCTTTCATGCCTCTAGCTCTTCTCGAACCAACGCCACTCAAGCTCTCTCTCTCCCTCTGTGTATTGATAGGGACTAAGAAGGGTTTTGGTTTAATGTCTTTCTCCTCTCTCACTGTGCTTTAATAAAATTTTGCTCATCTTGTGAGCTTCTACTTAAATACAAAGTTATAATAACAATAATAAATAGATAAAAATTGTTGATTAAACTTCAACTGTTTCTCCAAGTCAGAAGTTTTTCTTCTCTTTGGTATTTAGACCACACAGGTTATATTAGGTCATCAGAAGTTAGCCAGGCACCTATTGCAAAACTTCGCTGATAAATAGAAAAATGTCTTGCTCTTTGGATGCTGAATACCATTGTGAAACTTTTTGAAAGAAAATAATGGATTGTTCAATGTGAAAACAAAGGATTTCTAAGGAAGCAAATTATGTCATCTATCCACTTTAAGAGACCAAATTTATGCAATTATGCCATATATATGGAGAACCATATGCCTCCAAACACTATAATAGCTTATTATCGAAACGATAAGTGGTGCTGTACACCACAATGAAACCAACTTTACTGGCTCAAAAGTGTAAGATTTCTAAATCAACAGGTGGATGTCAATCACTCAATCATCAATTGGCACCTCTGAAGATGTATCCTCGTCGGCAGGACCTGGTTCATTCTCAGTTATTGTGGGGGTTGGCTCAGACGATGAAGGTTGACTGACAGCAGGAGTGTCAACAGTGGTGGTGGTTGTTGGAGTTATTGGCGAAACACCATTGGTGACGGTGACTGGTGTTACACTTTCTGTAGTAGATTTTGAAACAATTCCTCGTGCCTCTGCAGCCTCACGTGCTGCTTTCTCTTTAGCTTTCTTGGCTCTGTCCAGTACGTCTGCCTGTGTATAATCAGAAATGAATGAATAGGCTTCTTTAATATTCTGAGGTAAATGCACAAATGATGTATAGCAACTAATTTCCGCTATGATCAATATCACTGCCAAACAAAATCTATGACAACCAGTAAGGGAATTGTTTAACTGACAATCCACTATATGGTATATATGCGTGATGATATGGTCATCTGTTGCAGTGTAGAACTGTAGATCAAAGTGACTGCGAAAGTGAGTGAAATCAAGTATAGAAGCAAAGGGATTTTAACTTGGTTTGCATTTAAGCTTCAGCCCCTCAAAATTGGAACATGGAAAGGTAGTTTTTGTTTTGAAGAAGCAAAACAACAAATTCATAAAGCAGAATGGTGTACAAAGAAAGAGCAAGAGTTACTGTATGGAAAGGAAAAAGAGTAGCGATTATGAAGAGAGATTGAGAAATTAAGTAGTGCATCAAGGATAGGAACAAAGGATCTAAACTTGATTTCAGGTTTAGCATCAACCCCTCAAATTGGGATCATGATAGACGTTTCTGTTTCAAGACAAACAACAATTTAGTAATGAAAAGAAAGAGCAACACTAAATGTATGAATGTATGGAAAGGAACAAGACCAGTACTGATGTAAATTTAGGAAACAAGCTTGAAAGAAACTATCCAAAATTTATTGAAACCAACAGATGAGAGAGAGGAGTTCATGAACAATTTCAAACACAAGCAACTTTTATTTGCTCACCTGAAAGTCCTCTACTTGCTTTTGTTGCTCAGCTTGCAGCCTACCAATTGTACTCAAAAACTCACCGACACTGGACTCAATTCGCTCATTTAGCGCTTCGGCTAGAGCTCTCCCCAAGAAAAAGGCATCCAGAACACTCTTGCTATCACCCTCACCTGCAACACCACACATATACTTCCTCAATTCTCTTGCTATCTCCAATCAAAAATGACAATTCTGACAAAGAATGAAGAAAATTATCTTCCTTTTTCCAATCCATACATGAAATAGACAGTATTTACAAGCCACAACCCAACTCACTTCACTATGAAACCTACAGTTATAGCGATCCAAGACTCTAAATTTTCATTTTCTCACCTCAACAAAAAAAATACCAAAGCAACAAAATTTCCAACTTTCAATTCCAAACCAACCAATCTCAGCCATAAATTTCC
The DNA here is from genome assembly GCF_958449725.1 of Rosa rugosa. NCBI lineage: Eukaryota > Viridiplantae > Streptophyta > Magnoliopsida > Rosales > Rosaceae > Rosa > Rosa rugosa. The sequence continues at coordinate 39,809,992 of NC_084822.1, forward strand.
ATGAACACCAAATCACAGAACAAGATTTGAACCAACTTGTTCTTGATTTTCCCCAAGTTTAACAAAGAACCCAGTTCAGATAAGCCAATTTCAAGTCAAGAAAAAGTTTTGAGAACAGAGTTAGCCATACCAGGTCCGGTAGTGCAGTGGACTCTGCTGCCTCTCCTTGACCCCTTTACTCCATAAAGTCCAAAGCTTTCAAGCTTCAGATCCAAGAAGCTTAGCTTGGCAACACTGACAGAGGTGGAAGCATAGCTGTAACAGCTGGTTTTGGGTTTAGATACGAGAGATGATGAAGAAGAAGAAGAAAAAGTTTGTGGGGAAGCTGAAGCTAAAGCCCCACTAATCATTTTGAGTTGAGTTCAGGGTGTGGTCTCCGTCTCTTTCTTTTCTCTCTGTTTTCTCGCTTTTTTGCTTTGTCAAAATCTGAGACCGAATAATAATAAGAATCCATGGGGGTTCGGACAGGGGAATAGTACGAAAACGTGGGTCGGGTCGAGACCTATATAGTAACTAGATGGGTCTGACATGCCCGACATTGGGGCCCACTGAAGAGGTGTATCAGTTGTTTAAAACAAAACAACTCGTTTTCCAGGAGTTGAATTTTTCCGCAAATAGGCAAACATAAAAGGAAAGGAACAACACGTACCCCTTTAAAAGGTGGATATCATTCCATTCACGTTTAGGCAAGGTTTTAAATTTCTCCGAAATTGCCGAAATTTCCGTAATTTTGAAGTACTGAAACGAAATTCATATGCTATATCATTTCCGTCAGAAGTTTCCCGAAATTTTCAGAAATTTTCCGTACATTTCCACGAAATTCTTAATTTCTGAAATATCTACACACACAATATATATTTAAAAATTCACACCGAAATTTTGTCCGAAATTTCAGTTAAATTTTTTTGTCACCTACAATGAATTTTTACTTCACACTTTTATAGAGAAAATATGAATTTTTTTTTTTTTTTTTTTTTTTGCAATCAAGTTGAATACAACAAAAAACCTTTTTGTTTTTATCTGCTGCAAAGTTGAATGCTCCAACCATAACATGATTTCCTTTTTGCTTCGTCTCAAATATTGTATGCCTTCATACACTGTAACATCATATTAGGTAATTCCACAATATCCGATATATGGATTGAATGTGGAAAGGGAACAACACGTACACATACAATAACCATGTGATGAAGTACGAAAATCATTTCCAAAATTCATGTACTTGGGAGCAATATTGTATGATACTAAATGAAAGCAGTTCAACCAGCTAGATCGAACCACATCGTAGTAGCTTTTATATTCCTTTTGTTGTACTCATTCATTTTCATTCACGAGGTTTTGGTTTTACGTGTCCCGCCCCACCCCCTTGTAATTTTCTAATTATTAAAAAAAGTAAATCATATTTACATTATCAATATACAACACATTATCAATACACATAGATAAAAACACTAGTTTAGCAATCTCGTCCATATAAAATATCATAATTCTATTATAAATGTATAATTTTAGAGATGTTACATTGTAAATAGGTTTATTATAGGTTAGTTTAGTCTATGTAAAAGTTTCATTCAAAAATATCATTTTATAAATGCAATTAATTTGATTTCTTTATTTTTAACCGAAATTTCCACCGAAATCAAAACTTTCTCCAAAATTTCCTTAAATTTGAAGTACTGAAATCGAAACCGAAACCGAAATTTGAAACCTTGCGTTTAGGGCACCAAAGTCGTTATCACAATGAGTTCGATGATCTTACCCAAAGTAAATTGTGATCTAATTATTTAGAAAATAAAAAATATGATAACGATAATAATATTTTGTGAGTCGGATTTAGAGGATCCATCAAAATGAGAAAAAAAAAAAATTACATTCATGTAATTAAGCTCTATGTAAAGTAGATTGTCCCTTATGCTAGGTCATAGAAGGTTGATGGCGAATTTGAGACTTTAATAGAAATTGGTTATGTATGAGAATGTGCAATTCCGTGAGATTATTCGTATTAGGGTTCTTCACGAAGTCTTAACTCGGATGTGGAAGAACAGATCCTCCGCTTTCTTGCATATTTCGAAGTGGAGGTATTTTTTGTCTATCGTCGTTGACTGGTGCTCCAAGTGTGAGTTGTTGGAACATACTTCTGGTAGTTGCCCATGAACTGCTAGATTAGTTCATGCCTTGTAGTTCTTGATTTTGACTGCTAGAGTTTTAGGTATGTCAAACGCTACATCCTCTCTTATTGTTTCAGTTGCACTTTCAAAAACTACCTCATAACTATTTTCTAGCTAGGCCTTGTACTTGATTTCGTGAAAGTCTGGTATTCAAGTGGTTGTGGTAGAGAAATGAGCATTCACAAGTAGATTTTAGGCTTGTATTCCGCGTTTTAGGATGTATTCCGCCTTTGGCTACTTTCGTCTCTAGTTCTCTTAAGAATTAGGTCGAAACATTATTTTTGGATCTCCAACCTCTATTGCAAATGTAGGTCACCGCTAGTATGCATCCGCCAAGGAGTCGGGTTTGAGTACTAGGTTGACCCAAAACATTGAATTTGGTGAGAGTACATGTTTCACCGTAAGCCTTAGCTCGATTTATGATGCTTCAGGACAATGAATGCAAAGTAATGATGGAATTGAGACTAAACTTGAATGAGCTTGAGAATAAATGAGAGAGAGAAAAAATGGGAGAGATAAGGAGAATAAAAATCACTACCAACCCCTTCCCATGGAATGAAAAAAGAGAAATCATTCTAAATTTTGGTGTGGATCCCATACAAATTTGATTCATCCCCCCTAGTTTCATTCCCATCACTTATTAGTAAGCGCCCCTGAAACCATTGCCCTATTATCCCTAAGATGATTTATTGATATGGTTTTTTTTGAATAAAAGGCTGGTGCGGCTGCTCTCAAGCCTTTACTAATGAAACTGTTGAATACAAGGGGGGGACATTGAGCCTAAACCCCTGATTACAATAAGCACCTAGAGAACATCCTGAAACAATATCATGACTCTCTACTAAACAATTGTATTCAATTACGCACCAACTAGCAAAGAGCGCTCTACAGGCGACTCTATTTGCTTTACAGCGGTGACACAACGGAAAGATAACTCGATCTGCAACTCGATTACAGCATAGCATAATGTCCATACTCACAGCTTTCCCATCATGTTGCCACTGGAAAATACATCTAGTGACACTAAGTTTCACCCTACCACGAGGAGGCAGCGACCATTTGACCAAGCAAGGAACTCGCAACCTACCTAGAGCAGACAAGGCACTTTGAGTGCACACACGGGTACACAACCCGACTAGCCCCGCACAACAAGTGCTGGGTCTTATTACTCGCGATAATCGCAAACAAACTAAGCAACAGAAGCAAATAAAAACTATAAATAAAATAAAACTTGACGCAGAGCCCACTAAGTGAACCCAGCCCCAAACTGCAGCCCATAGGCAGAGTCCCAGCCCAGGAATCCAAACCAGCAGATGGTCGTTACCCACCAACCCGGCCCAACTGTGTTGCTGCATCGCACCGCCCCCAATCCTTCCTCCCCTCCACTGGCGCTGGGCCACCTTTACCCCACCTTCGTCGTCCGGCCATCGGAGGGCCGCTCCAACCATTGCAAACCCCACCTGTCCCCAACCGGAGAATGGAAGGCCCGCATCTGGTGTCGAAACCACACCGGCAGACAGACCACAAAGCCACCGATCCCGACCAGCCAACCTTCGATCTACATCAGCCAGCCACCGAGCCCAGCTTGCCGGCCACCTACAACCACCAAACCCCGCTCCGGCCCGCTTCCACTCCGATCCCAATGGGATCTCGGCCCACCGCCACGACACAGCCACGCCAATCGACCGAGGAAGAAAGAGAAAACCACCATCTCCCGATCCCAGATCTCGAGCTTGAGCCACTCCCACGAAACAGATCACCCGTCTGGCCACATCCGTCGTGCGCCAGCTAGGCCAGAAGCCATCACCAGCGCAGTGGCGCAGCCGGACAGGAACAAAGGCTGACGACGGCATCTCTCTATTCCATTCAAAAAGATGACAATTTTGTGATTTATTGATATGGTTTAAGAAGAGAAGATGTGAATTGGTTATGAAAAACCCTTGCCCCAAGTCCTAAAGTTTCCAATTTAGCATTTGCTAAAGGCTTTCTTGATTATTCATTGATGTCTCGTACCATCATTACATGCTTTGGAGATAATTTTTTTTTTTTAATCACTTTAATGATGTTGTTGCTCTTGTTTAAGGTGTCATTTAAGTTTTTCGTTTTGCTTTTCAAATAAGCGAGCTTACAAAATTGTAATGTGTCATTTGCTAAGGACCAACTCAGGGTTTTGGCATGGTTTTTTTATCTCCAAAATGCCTAAGCCTTGATGTATGTAAAACTTTATCATTGATTGCATTTGGTAATTTTTTTTTTTATTAAATAAAACAACTCATATATTTTTTGAGTAAAATGATGTCAGCCCTTTATTGAAAATGAAAGATTACAACGATACGATGCAAAAATGCATCAACCATGAAAGAAAACAACACAAAAAGAAAAGATGCAAAAATTGCATCAGAAATACAAGGAAAAAAGGAAAAACGCAAGAGTAGCAACGTCGAAACGCCAGCTAATTTTACACTACGGATTGCAGCCGTGTAGTGAATTGAGTAGTCGGTGGTTTGACTACCCATCGAACTCCAACACACAAATTGACAAAAATCAACTTGGCGTTGGAATGAAGGCACTCTCCCACCTAAAGATCGAAGCCGGCCAAGGGTGTCAGAACATGGCCATGTTGGCAGACGATCTTTCACGAACAAATACCATAGAATTGGGTCTTGGATCCAATACCAATAAAGCACAGGAGCCCCAATCCATTATTGCAAACAAACAGCCCACAAAAAAACATGGGTCGCAGTCCTAGTCCAACGTCCACCCGGATCCCAGATCCGAATCCATTTGCAAAAACCACCCAGATCCCAGATCTGGATCCGAAACTGTGGAAGCCCAAATCCGCTTGTCCACCTATATATAATAATTAGTCTATTGTGAGTCGAACTCACCACCTCCTACTTATAAATAGAAGACTTATGATACTGGACGCATTTGGTAATTGTTGTTATATTATTTCTTTTCTAAAATAACCTTATACATTTCTTATCTTAAAATAAAAATAAAAATAAACCATGGTGCTTTGAGTTTATTTTACTTATTATCATCATCATCTATGTATTTCATTGGTTTAGGTTGCCTCTAAATTTTGCTTGAAGCTAAAGACATACGGTGGTAAAAGATGTAGTGCATTCTATTATTTTCATTCATAGTAGCCTCAAGTTGAAGTGATTGCCAACTCTGACCCCGAATTCGCCCAAGTGACTGCCATGCACAACGCCCCAATTAACATTCATCTAACTGCAGGAAACAATAAAAGCCTCTCACTATACCCCCCAACCATTTGGAGCAGCATTAGATTCATTGACAATGATCTATGCTATTTTAATTTTATGTCAATAGTTGCAATTGGTCGATTACTCACGCAACATTAGATTAGCCAGTCAATTTCTAACATGTTTTAAATAAACGAACAATACTAGTTTTTGTTTAGTATAAAAGTTTAAATAAGATAGAGGGGACAAATTATTTCTTAGGTGCGTCTTGGTTGGATAAATTTTGAATCTTGAGGATCATGCTGGGAAACCACTCTGGCGCCAGTTAGCTCTTAACATATTATATTTGTACCTTTCAAACAAACAAAGCTAGACCATGATAATTGTTGAGCCACACATCCTGCGTTTCCTAAGTTTAGGCATGATTATCTACTTATCCCATATAGTTCGTAATAAAAAAAAAATTTATATTTTTCAGTAACACTTGCATCATATTTTATGTGGCAGTTGATATAACACAGTCATGTCATTTAATAAAATTGTCGAATATAAACTTTGTGCTACAACAACTGCTACATATAAAAGGAAATGCAAAAAGGTATATCCTCACAATGACACAATATATAATTTACAAGACAATAGATAAGATTGCAAATAACACAAAGAGAAAGAGAATCAAATTACGATTATGATTTCAGAGAAATGTTGCAGTACTAGTCTCTCAATGAAGGAACTATCTTAGAGCTATTCTGGAGTTGTAAGATAAAATATATATATATCTATATATATATATATATATATATATATATATATATATATATATATTGTAAATAGTTTATTATATTTTACATTCAATTTTTGTAATTTGTCCTATTTACATAGGTGTTGGTGAATTGTGACATACTAGTTTGTTGACCTAATTAACATTGTGAAAATCAAAGTTTTGAATCTCACTTAAAAAAGGCAAAGTCCCTTTTAAGCTAAGACCCTTGAATTTGCGACTGACCCGAAGAAAAAAAATAAAAAATCACACATTCCATTAGCAAAGACATCTCGGATACGAGTTCAGTGGGAATAAGCTTTCTCAATTAGGAATCTAAGTTCCAACATTGCACACTTAAAAAACACAACTATGTGACAACTACAAAAAACTCATACTATCACTTTACAACTATAAAATAAAAATTATCATCATTGAATAAGAAAGTCTTTAGTGAGGCTGTCGTGCCATATAGCTTGTCAAATCTACCTAAATCAAACTAGCACACATTTAATCAATAATGAAATAGACGTGTTATATTATTAGCAGTAGAATCTACCGATAATATAACATCCAAAACCTTCTCGACGGAAGGAAGGAAGATCGGAACATCAGTAGTGTTTCCAAAAACACTTATCCTTTGGGTAAATAATTTTCAACGCGGCCGAACAAAAATAAATTTTCAACGCTTTTACACCAACCAAAAACTCGGGCGGCGCTTTGAATCAGTTTTCCTGTCTCCCCACTTTCTAGAGGCCTCTTTCTCCTCTACTCTCTTCTCTCTGCGCGTCTCCTTGACTTTTGTTTTGAACAATTTCAAAAATTCAAATTGAGACCACAAACCCAAAGCCTGCGTGGCATTTCCGTTATTTCCACGAAGCTCGAGGGCACCTTTAACACCCCAAAACAAAGACCATCTTCGCTACCTAGCTTCCCATCTAGGCAAAAAAATAAAAAAAAAGACCTAAACCCAACAACACCCCCATTTCCTCTTTCTCTCTCTCTCTCTTATTCTCTCACAATCACCAAGCCCCTCCTCCTCCTCCTCCGCCCCTCTCTGAAACTCGAAAGCTCTACCGTCTCTTATCTTCTCTCTCTCCTAGGGTTAGGGCTTTCGCGGCAATCGGAATCCGATGGGGCAGCAGTCGTTGATCTACAGCTTCGTGGCGCGTGGGACGGTGGTTCTCGCCGAGTTCACCGAATTCACCGGCAACTTCACCAGCATAGCTGCTCAGTGCCTCCAGAAGCTTCCCGCCACTAACAACAAGTTCACCTACAACTGCGACGGCCACACCTTCAACTACCTCGTCGATAATGGCTTCAGTAATTCCCTCTCTCTCTCTCTCTCTCTCTCTCCCTCTCCGATCTCCTATTCGTACCTTTCGCTACTGCTTTGCTCCGATCCACGACTCGATCGTGTTCTTTGATTTGGTCTTTTGCTTGATTTGAATTGTCAAAGTCGTTTCTCTGCTGAGTCTCTGCTATTTTTTGATGAAGTCGTTGTGTTTTTTTTTCGATTGGTTTCGTGTGCGATTTTGTGGTGGTGTAGCTGGAAAAACGTTTGATTATTCTTTCTCATTTAAGAAACTTTGTGTTTGGTGGATTTTATTGATTAAATGTGTAAGTATTGTAAGTTTACTAAATTTAGCTGAAGTTTTCACAATTGAAATAAGTGAAATAAAGATAAACTTCATAATCGGTTAGCTGTATTTATTTTTAGTTTTTCGTTTGATCCGAGCCATTGACTTGAATCCTCGTAAGAGAAGAAAATGAATGATTTATTGAATTTAGGTAAAACATTAGATTTCATGATGATTAGCTGGAGTGCGTTTTGATTTTCTTATTGCAGTTTGTCAAACCTATGCTATCCAATTTTAGGTTCCTTCTAGATTGCTTGAAAATTTTCCTGCAGCCAAATGAGCATAGTTTCTATTATGTTTGTCACAGCTAGTGATACTTGTGCATTTCAGTGGCTTGAGAATCTTGTGCTGTTTGTTTTCTGTTCAATTATAAGGTACTTAAAGTTCCTACAATATTATGTTTTTTATTCATTGCTTCCATATTAAGGTTTAAGAATTGTGCAAGGGTAAACTAATGTTTTTCATGGTCTTAGACACTAAATTAATGGAACTGAGGTTTATTTACGAGCATTTATATGATCATTGCAGCTGGTTGTGAAATTAACGTTTCACAATTTCATATGCAAACCAGAGATACTTTTTCCTTTTTTGATTTAGTCTTATGTAACTCGCATCTATAGTGTTGTCGCTAGTTGCTTTCTTGTCACCAAATTGGTCAAAAGCTTGCCACCACTAATTATTCATTTTAAAGCAGTCGATAAAAGGTTGTGTCATTTTAAGGAGCCTGTGAAATTGAGATGTAATGATAGAGTACTGAGAATAGCGGTTATTGACTAAACATCTTTCTGAAGTAGTTGTCTGATGCATGGCCTTGAACCTTACTTTTATGAAGTGCAAATTTTAAAGAAAAGGAGTACCTAAAGCTACTAGTTATAGATAGTTTCAGCTTATTGGCCACAAAAACAAGAAGACAATTTCCTGTTGGGTAAAAGATATGTGGTATTTATGATATAAGAAATTGATCACTGTAAATGCATGATTAGTTAATAAGATCTCTTTATCGTTTTGCTCACCTCTTTGATCTTTACTACATTTACTGTATATGAGTTGAACTAACTTCAGCCTTTGAATGCCACAGCGTACTGTGTAGTTGCAGTTGAGGCTCTTGGTCGACAAATTCCTATTGCCTTCCTTGAGCGAATCAAGGAGGATTTTACCAATAGATATGGTGGAGGAAAAGCTGCAACGGCAGTTGCAAATAGTCTGAACAAGGAATTTGGGTAGGAGTTGTTTTATCTTTTCATTCTTCAAATGGAATGTGCCTCTCCTTTGCTATTAAGTTTTCTAATGCACAATGTTGGTGGCAATTATATAGGCCCAAGCTGAAGGAGCATATGCAATATTGTGTGGATCACCCCGAGGAGATCAGCAAACTTGCTAAAGTGAAAGCTCAGGTCTCGGAAGTCAAAGGAGTTATGATGGAAAATATTGAGAAGGTAAGGCTTTGATATCTCTTTCCATAGATGGGTATCAACCTATAAGTTGTGATCAAGTTGGTGTAATGTCTGTCGACATGTGATTGATGGTGTTCCCTTGCAGGTTCTTGATCGTGGGGAAAAGATAGAACTTCTGGTAGACAAAACAGAGAACCTTCGCTCACAGGTCAGGAATTGATATTGTTACTTATTTTGGGTGAAAGTTGAGTTATTTTATTGTACAGTGTAATGGTATTAATAGAGCAATGCTCTGAATCTAAATTGGAATAGAGTAGTACACATTTAGACTTCTCAAATGTGTATAATTTACAGTTAGTGTAATATGTCAGATGTCAATAGCCAATTCAATTACGTATAATCAGCTGAACCTTTTCTAAGGTATTTGTAATCCTAACTATTCTATCATTGCTGTATTGCTGATTGCGATGGTGTGATGCAGGCACAAGATTTCAGGCAGCAGGGAACCCAGATGAGGAGGAAGATGTGGTTGCAGAACATGAAGATCAAGCTGATAGTTTTGGGAATCTTAATCGCCTTGATTCTCATCATTGTTCTATCTGTTTGCAAAGGTTTCAACTGTGGTGGATGAATCCGTAGACTCTTTTGAGGAATTTGGTGGAGTTTCTACTGCTGTTATCTACAGTGCCGGTCTACGTCTTATTATTTTTGGTTACACACTCCACCGTCTGGCATAATTCCTATATTGAAAGACAGCTTGTATAGTTTGTATCCGTGAATTCTTTTCTATATTAGTCTCTTGGATGTGTGAATGGTTTTTGATTCCCTTTGTTCCATTGAACTTGCGCTGTAGCAGACAGAGAGAAATGGCAAATCATTGTGATTGGTTTCAGATTTGTTATTCAACCATAGCAGGTGGATCATAGGAAGTTTCAGTTGCATCTTTTGTGCTTTCTAAAACCCCAAAAACAGGTGTAAGTCACGAAACAGGGGTTTCTCAACTCCTAAACAAAATTTCCTGTATGCATTTATGCCAAAACCAAAAGGTACATCAATGAAAAGTCATGAAAATATTACGACTTATATGAACATATATTCGTCAACGATCAAAATAGGTCACTTGTCCATTCCGGGTAAAAATTCTAAAGTAGAATCATGGAAGTTGTTCCATTCTCACCATTCATCGCTTGGATTGGATGAACAAGTCTCTTATTTCTTCTTGTCTAATATGTCATCGTCTCGTATAATCTTGATTGAAAAACATGTGAGAGAAATTTCTCCAAGTGAACAAGCTAAAAACTCCTTGATCTTGACAAGGTAACTATGGAAAACTCGATGTGCACCATTGTATGAATTTTCCTTCAGTTGCTAGCTCCAGCTCCAGCACCAGCTCTAATACTTTTCACTTCAGTCTATTCACTCGTAGCATGCTAATGTAGAGTCAGTCTACATTGCTTACCATGACCTGCAATCCGGCACCAAAAGCATTTGTATGTCTTCCGATTTAGTTGTGAATCCAGTAGTCAACACATCAGGTGTAAATGTTGTGGCTTAAAACTGTAGGAACGATGTGCTTCATAACAGCTAGAGGGACCTGGTGATCGAAGCAATGAATTATGTGGTTGGAAGCAAAAGTTCTAGGGGTTTAGGTGTTGAGTTTTTAGAAGAGGTTCACTCTAATGTGTGCCAGGAGCAAGCATTATGCTGCTCAAGAATTAGGTGTCAACAAAAGGCTTTTAACATCTTTTTTTTGGAAGAGGGCTTTTAACATCTTATTACAACTTGTACGATCCAATTACCTAGTCGGAAAAGGCCTATATACCAACCAGAAACAAAGCTTTACCAATTGGACTAACCGATTCAATTACTTCATTTATATATATGGATTTTTGTCCATTTACCCTAATTTCAAGTTTTTTAATTTTAATTTTATAATATTTATTTATATAACTAAAAATATATAAAGACCATCGTTGCCCCTGTGAATATGTAGATGGAATTATGTAAACTGATGCATCACTGTCAATATGTAAATTGTGTGCATCATTGTGAATATGTAAACTATGTAAACGAGCTACTGTCCTAACTTTCTAACATAACGAATAAACATGAAACATGTTACTTTCTTCCATCCCTTCATTGCTTATTAACAATACATGTATATTCAACGAAGGCTCGGTGGCTTTAAACTAATACGATATTCAACGATCGTATTGAATATCGTACTAGAATCCCAGAATTAGAAGCAGTTTACCAAATTCACAATCCAACCTAGTGAGGATGGGAAAAAGTTATGATCAAACTTTTGTTGAATGTTTCCTTCTTCTTTCTAATTTAAGTACGGTGCAATTAGTTTTTGCTACTGGATTTGATTGTTGACATTATTTGTTTACATTCTGGAATCAATGGTGAAACAGGGAAATTGCACTAAATGATGTGTTTTGGCTAGAATAAAGGCTCTGAAAAAATCAAGAAAAACGAAATAGTGCTTGAGGAAAAGAGTTGTTCGTTTCGAAACTAAAGGATCCGGATCTCTCCCTGGCACTAGGTCGTCATTGTTTATCCTTGACTTCTAATCTTAGCCGTTCAAATGAAATCTAATAGCTAGTAATTTGGCAGCTCAACTAAAACCATTACATTCTTATTAAATATTATCTTTTAGAGAAACGCCACTACTACAATAATATTAATAGACATCACGTCGATTAAATAGCTTGAGATTTCACGCAATGCAAAAAAATGTTCTAAAATTGGTTTGTGAAATTCCGATTTTGATTTGTATAATTAACATCGTCTTTTTGAAGCTGGATTTGATTGTTGAAATTATTTGTCTACATTCTGGAATCAATGGTAAAACAGGGAAACTGCACTGAATGATGTGCTGGATAGAATAAAAGCTCTGAAAAAATCAAGAAAGAAAACGAAGGAGTGTTTGAGGAAAAGAATTGTTCGTTCTGAAACTAAAGGATCCGAATCCTTTCCCTGGCACTAGGTCGTCCTTGTTTATCCTTGGCTTCTAATCTTAACCGTTCAAAGTTCAAACAAAATCTAATGGTTAATAATTTAATAGCTAAGCTAAATTAAACCACTACATTCTCATTAAATATTATATTTTAGAGAAACGTGCCCCATAAAATATTAAGTCTCTCTCTCTCTCAAAAAAAAAAAAGAACTTGTTGAGAGTGAGAGAAGACGAGTGATCCTGTAAAGATTCAATGCAATGTTCTCTAAAAAATTAATATTTAATGAAAATACAATGTCTTGCTGAGCTGTCAAATTATTAGGCATTAGATTTTGTTTGAATGACCTAGATCAATAATCAAGGATAAACAAGGTCATCTTCGTGCCAAGGAGTGGATCCGGATCCGCTCAAGTTTTGTTTGTCACTAGAAATGAGGTTTTGTTTTTGGTTTTTCCAAGTTTTATCTAGCATATTTCATTTAGGAAAAAATATAGTTTTAATCACTCAACTTTCGCTTGATTAACACTTTGGTCACTCATGTTTATGAAATCTCACTTTAGTCACTCAACTTTAACTCCGACTATCACTTTAGTCCGCCGGTGAATTTTCCCGATAAAAAAAGTCACATGATGCCTCACATGCCATTTTTTAAGGGTTATTTTCGTCCTATAATTTCAGAAATTTCAACCTATATTCAAACTAAAGGTCTCACATCTCTTCAATATCTTAAAATAACTCTTGAAAAATGGCATGAGAGGTGTTATGTGACTTTTTTTATTGGAAAAATTCACCGGTGGACTAAAGTGATAGTCGAAGTTAAAGTTGAGTGACTAAAGTGAGATTTTATAAACATGAGTGATCAAAAAGTGTCAATCAAGTTAAAATTGAGTGACTAAAATTGTATTTTTTCCTTTCATTTATAACTAAAAAGAATCACAACTCAAGGAGCATAATAAGGCCCCATGAAAACCACCACAACTGGATAAGGTACTCCCTCAATTTCATTCAACTCAAATCAACTGCAAAGACGGACGGAGCCAATACGGCTCATACTCGAACAATTATGTAGAAAAAGGCAAAGACAATGTAATCATTGCCACACAATGGGCGGCTTTATTGCACATTACATACTCAATGATTAATTATCTCACAGGCTTCGTCTAGAAAAGCTCCTTCATCTCTTAGATCCACTGATTGACGGGGTATCAAACCCCGGAATAACGTTCTGGACATCACCTTTTCCACCCTTGAAAAACCAACCTGCCAACAAAAATGTAACCATGTACTTCACATGCTTTAGGGCTTTAGGACTTAAACACTCCATTAATGGAAGGCTGCCAAAAAATTCCTAGCGCTGATTGTTAGATCGTACTACAGATCAACTGTATCACTAATGCCCTTGTGAACATCCAAACTAACTACCATCAAATTTCATCGTTACACTTCCCACAGCTGGACTAACCCATTTTGCGTAAGTTGATATAGAAAATTGTTTATAAAGTTCGTACTTAGCTGATGATATAGAAAAGTCTTTATCAAGTTAGAGCTATTTAGCAACAGATTTTGAAACGCATCTAGTTAGCTGTTCAGGGAAAAGAATGATCCTTGTTTTCTTTAGTTCAAAATGAAATGATCGCTGGATCAGAAAGACAATTTTTCCCCAGTGGTGCCAGGAGTTTCCTTGCCAAGATGATATCAAATTGCTGGCTGTAGTTCACCTCTGCTGACCATAAAATGTCTCTTGTTTAAGATTAAAAAAAGCCAAGAGTGGATTAATATTGAAGGTGTTGTACATGATAGCAAAATGTAGTTTGCCCTCTTTCTATAATACATGACACATGGAAGATCACTGTGATTGATTTAAATTTTGTTATTCAAACATCCACGAAAAAGTTTGTTGTTTGGCTGCTGTTGGTTCTGTTTCTTTGGTTCCTTTTGTTTGTTTGATGTTTTATTGTCAAAAAAAAAAAAATCCTAAAAAAGTTGTAGTAGGACAACAATGCTCAAGAAGAAACTTATGTTTTAACTACTCCAAGAACCCTGAAATACAATTACCCAAAAACAATAAATTACCTGAAAATGAAATAGAGATTGATAAAATGTTGCAAGTGAACGTACGAGCTCTGTACTGTAATTTACAACGTAAGAAACTGTTCCCTTGAAAATATAGTGAAAAAAATGGCTTGGCCAGAGAGAATCTAAAAATAAAAAATAAAAACTCCAACATGAGGAACTATTCCCTAGAAGTGTAGGACACCGGATTCATATGTTGATCTCCATGTTATCTATCAATCTGACCTTTCCAAACCAAGCAGCAACACAGAACACAACAGGACTTCTTATTTCTTCAACTGGCTCCAGACTTTCTTGGTCTACAATCTGCCAAGAAAATACACACAAGCGATAAGATTCAACTTACGAAATATGATGAGAAGTCTAAATAAAGAAATATTTCAAGTAAACATCAAAAGCAGTGAAACAAGGAAGTTGTTTCCGTGCTCACCTCTGCATAATCAACCCTTCCGCCAGCTTCATTGATCGCTTGGATGACTGAATTTGTTAATTCTTTACATCTAATTAGACCCTTTTCTGCAGAAAACCTAGCTCTTGACAGTGACTTGTTTATAGACAATGCCTGTAGATAAAAAGAACAAATTTCTAAATGTACAGAAGAAATTGTAGCAGTACAAAGAAGCAAAATATCTTTGAAGTGTAAAAGACCCTGTATGAGCAAAATTTGTAACTAGCGAGTCCCAACAATCAAGCATTCACACTGAACAAGATAGGGTAAATGCAGAACTTAAAAGTTCAGAAACCAGGTGGAAGAGATAACAAGTGAAATCTGTTGCAATGTAGTTTTACAAATAGCAGCAGTGAGTTGTGAGTAGGGGTTGTTTCCGTGAATTGGATTATACCTTGCAGTGGTTTCTTAATCTTGGTTATTTGGTATGACTGTCTCAAAGACATGAAGAATTTCAGAATCAAAATTAGACAGCAGAGTGGGACCCTATATGCAATAAAAGATGAGATTGTTATTCCCCTTCTTCTGGTTGGGGAGTTCAGTGTTTTCGTGGTATGTATACAGACATTTACTTCTAGTCAGAGAAAGGAAAAGAAAGAGAGGATAGAGGGAGGAAGGGAGTCTGATTGGGTTGGAACATAGACATACATGGAAGTATTTATATTGGCAAGGGATCTAGTACTGTAAATTCTAGTTGTTGTTCCTTTTTTAAAATTTATGTTTACTATGCGGCTTGATTATATTTCACTTTTCTGTGATTGATCAAGAGTGTTCTCGGACCTGTACATAGGTTGTGGTTAAATGAGGATGCCATTGAGATCACAATGAAAAACAAGTTACCAAAGTTGTTGTGCCTGCAACTGATGTCATGTTTCAAGCCTTAAGGTTTTCACATTGAGAGTTCTTTTCTGCAAAGCTAGGTATCAATTCATTAACTTGTTTTTCAAAACTGGTACATATTATTAACCTGCTGTAAAAGTGAACTTGGAGAATAAGCAAGTTTAACGAGCATGTATATATAGTACCTTTTCCCGTTCTTCAGGTGAGAGGCGCACATTTCGCGAACTCATTGCCAGGCCATCGTTTTCACGCACTACCTCAGAACCAATGACTCTAATGGAAAAATCAAGATCCCGAACCTGTACAAATTCAACGAGACAATTGAGATACAACTCGCAACATTTCATTTCATCACCAATTCAAAGTGATCAATTGAGATACAACCTGAACCTGTATAAACAGAACTAAAACTCACATCATTTCATTTCACCAACATTTGCAAATATACTAGAGCAAATTAGGCACAATCAGTCAATACTAAAGTGAGAAATAAACCATAGACTAGTTTTGTAACTGTTCCAAACTCTGAACCATAACCCCAATTCATTTACCAGCAAGAAACACTTCAATTCTATTACAGCAAGTACCAGCTTATTAAATCATACCCTCCCACTATAACTATGGGAAAGACAAAAATTGTGTTCCATATGTCCAACTTTACTAAACACAACAATAACAATCATTTTTCCTCTAAAAACATTCATAATCTTATCAGATGAACACTAAAAACACTTACCAGTCGCTGAATAATCCGCCATTGCTGATAATCCTTCTTCCCAAACAGAGCAACATCAGGGTCGACTATGTTAAACAACTTGGTGACAACAGTCGCAACCCCTCTGAAAAACACAGGCCTACTCTTGCCACACATACCCTTCTCCAATGTCTCAACTCTAACCCATGTCTCATGCCCCAACCCCTTCTCCTCCACACAAGAAACCGATTTTGCCCCTTCACCATTACTCACCGACGACCTCCTGTTGGTTCCATAGTCGTAGAGATTGTGAGGATTGAAAACAACATCAACGCCACCAGGAACAGCCCTCAGCTTTTGGATATCGCCGTGGAAATCAGATGGGTATGTGGAGAGGTCTTCGGTGGGAGAGAACTGACCTGGGTTTACGTAGATGGAGACGACGATGACGTCGGAGTGGTCGTGGGCTTCTCTGATGAGGGAAAGGTGGCCGTCGTGGAGGTAGCCCATGGTGGGTACTAGGCCTATGGTTTTGCCTTGGGATCTCATGGCCCTCGACCAGTTCCTCATCTGGTCCTTGTCTCTGATGATCTCTGGTTCTTTGGCTGCCATCGGAAACTGGGTCGTTCAAAGTTGCAGACTTGGAGTGAAACTGTGGAACAGGATTGAGGTTGGTGATGAAATGGTGGAATCGAATTTGGTTTGGTTTGGTTTGGTTTTATATGAACAAGGAAAGCGAGGCAACTAGATATGTGCGCGGCGGGTTAGTTGGGTCGCGCCTCCCGAGGTTGACTACTAAATATATATATACACGCATTTTCCTTATTTCCCAGATTTGAATATATTAACAGCAAAATTGCTTCTTGGAAAATGCGGTTGAATGCAATAGAAGAAAAAGAACTGGTTATGCATCTCATATCGTGGGTGATGATTTTTCAATGAAAGAGTGCTACACCAGCCTAGAACACAGTTGATGATTAGTTGCGAGTGTCCTTTAACTAGAATATGATGCTGGTCTTTGAATCAAGCTTTGATGAAGCTATACGTAATGTTGTAGCTTCAAGCAAGCGGAATTTTTTTTTTCTTGTGTTAGAGACAACAGGAAGACCAAGATTATCTTTGATGATGAGGCCAGTAGCAGCAGCTCCACAATTTTGAGTCATTCAGCCATCAATATTAATCTTGAAGACGTTGTGAGGAGATGAATGTCATTTGATGTGAGAGCTAGGAGAGAAGTTCCTATTTGCAGTCAGATTATGATTAGAAATGCCTTGATCAAGACCTTATTTTTCTTTCACTTTTGACTGTTGAAGTTTTCGTTTTCACGAATCACGAGTACACATGTCTGGATATGAAATGAAATGTTTTTAGTGAATAATTTATATTATCAATGAAAGAATTAATTTCAAAAATTCATATTATCGGGTGAATAAGTTTCATAGTTAAACAAAAATAACGTTAACGCGCTCGAGTCTTTTTTTTTTATTTCACGTTATTGGATGCACAATTTTTGAGACGACTATCTAGGATTTGACTACAATATAATTCAAAATGTTTTGTTTAACTTCTTCACGGTTGCACCAACATAAATAGATGGCTAGATAATATCAAGTTGATTTTTTTATTATTAAAAAAATGTTAATTAAAGATATCAAGAGCTGAGATCATTCAATAGATGCTAAGTCATTTGAACTGTCAATGCATAGAATAATTTTCACTCGGGAGTGTATTCGATGCACCGTCAGTGTATGAACACTACCAGCGTGCTAGTCACGTGCTGTTAAATAAGTGACCTCTGTTAGTCCATATGATTAGTCAAGGTGTATCATTTCAAAATTTTAAATTATTGCATGGTAACCACGTGGCTCGAACCTGAACATGTAAAGTTGCTTTATTTTTTTATTATTATTATTATTTTTTGGATCAAATCATCATCCCTACTTCATTCCAGGAAGGAAAATTACAAGCAGGGATGCAATGTAGTACAAAAGCCAAGAGACCTACTTCTAACTCAAGTCCGATCATCTGATCTCGACATACCTTCCTAATTCTAAAAACAAAAAATGGAGCAAAACTCTCCAGAACACCAGTAAGGCTAACAAATGACCAAAATCCGGCAACCGGGCCACAGCGTGGTTGGAGCCAACGCCGGCATACCAACTGAGTTGTAGCTCAGACCCAAGTAGGAGGAATGCGCACCAGTCATCTCTGCCTCGTCGGCTAGTGAATACACGTGATAGGATCTGTTTAGAGGATCAACATCACAATAGGCGTTGGTGTTTGAATGCATTGAAGCCCAACAAGACCCAACAGCGGGTCGACCACAACCAAACAACAGAAATCTAAAAACAAAAAACTGGAAAAAAACTGAAAAAAACACAGTGCACCTGCCAGGCTTGGACCAAAGCCGGATCCGAACAAAACCAAATCCAGAAACAGAAACCAAGACATGCCCCGATCTGAAGAAACAGGTTACACCCGACCCCAACTCTGGCTCAGACCCACCACATCCTCAGCTTCACTCCGACTCTCACATCCCTTTCCTACTACCTTTGCCGGTGATCCAATCGGCCCCCTCAAGAACCGACCACCGACGATGGATCACAACAGATCCGCGGCCCCTCCGCATCCTCAAGAAGCAAAACACCAACCCTTGGGACAAAACGCCAACCCAGATTGAGATCCAAGCCATACAGGGATGGATCACAACAGATCTGCTCGACGGCTGCCCAAACTACCCGATCCAACAACCGGATCGGGATTGACAACCCCCAAACCAGCCCTCTCCCCCTCTGCCGTCACTGGATCTGGAACCCATCGACCCCATCGCTTGAACCGCCGACTCCGATCAGCTCACACCAGCAACTTCCTACACGAACCCAAACCAGGGAGAGAAGCATCGGTTGGAAACAAAAATGGCAGGAGCACAACACAAAGGACTCTCCTCTCCCGGATCGGAGCGCTGCGGTGGGGGCACCGGCGGCGTCCGATCGGGAGAGAGCACAGATCTCACGCTTGGGGTTTTTTTCTCTAGGCGCGTTCTAAGGCGTATATTGAATTTCTAAAGCAACTTTACAAAAAAAAAAAAAATGTAAAGTTGCTTTAGAAATTCAATATACTCTCTGAATCAATTTCTTGAACTTCGTCGCATAAATAAAACCCTTTTTTTTTTTTTTGTTACAGAAATAAAACCCTCTTTTGATCATTCTCTTTTCTGGATTTCTCCTGCACACGCTTGAACTCTTTCACGGCAATTCTAGGCTTCTTCTCACTTTATTGTGAATTTGGTATGCGGATGAAGGTGTCCCCGAATAGCTTGGCTTTCATATTGATGAAGTTTTTCTTCCCTTTAACATAAAATTTTCTGGGGATCGAAGAATATATATACTACTGCATGCACCGCTAGCTCCACCACTGAGACAACCAACATCAATAATAGGTTTTTCATTTTTTTGAAATATAACCACTGCACCAACCACCCAACCCAATGATTTCTCATCTCTTTCTATTTCTTCGTCCGAATCCATCATCGTTCAAGAAGCAACACCCCTTAGCAACCGCAGGCGAATTTTTCTTAATTTTTTTAATCAATTACATATATGGCATAGCACATCTTCTTTATAATTGTGATATGGAAATTATGATATTGCTGTGAACTTTGATTTGTGTATTGTTTTGGTGAAATTCGTCTTCAAAAATTGAGACCCACAAAAGTTTTGTTTAATTTGAAACTATTCCCATTAACAAGTTTGATCGCCAATCCGATACAAGCTGGAAATTTGATAATTTTGCATCTCTATCCTATGTCTTATTCAGTTATTCTTCAACCCACTGATACTTCACCATAATCGAGAGCATTGATCAAAGCCACACTCCGGCAGCTGAGTCGTCGATCTTCACACCTATAAGCAACACGTTTACCTGCATCCGCACCACCGACCTGCTTTCGTCATTCCTATATGCAAAAGAGAAAAAATTTACCTCACAATTAGGAGAAACAGAGCAAGACCAAGCCTCTCCCTCCTCGATTTCGACATCTCATGCCAGACTATTCTTCTTCCAGATCTTACGATGAGAGATTCTTACGTAGAGCAAACGTACCACGTGGTTGATAAGACTGCCCAATCAGTGAACATGCAAGGGAGTGTTTTGAGTATTTCATTTTAATAAGTAAAGATAAATTTAGAACACACTTAAAAGTTTATTAGTTTTGATTGGGTTGCCCCACCGCCATGTGTACGTTTGCCCTACGTAAGAACCTCTCTCTTACAATTACCCATCTCATGCATTTCTACCGCATGTAACAATTTTTTTATTTGGTCAAACTTAGCATTCACGTTGACCGTTAATATGAAGTTAGCATGAATAGACAGCTAAATAATATGATAGGCTGAGAATGCAATTCAGTATTAAAATAATAGGCGCGTGTTTCTCAATCGTGTCAGTGTAAAAACACTGTCGGTGCATAGAATCCGTTTCCTTAAGGATGAGGGTTACGATCCACAACCTATAACCATAACCATGTACTTGATTTAACTAAAGCTTTTCCATTAGCAGAGACCCACACAAATTCATCGTACATACCTATCATTAAAAGCTAAGGGGCTAGCAATAATTTTTTGAACAATAGCATAATGATAATCACATTGTTGAACTCATCTAGATTTCAAAAATTGTTAACAACAAAAATGCTAGTAATAAGGTTTCAATTCCATTGATCCTCATAAATAAGGTTCTACAATGGAAATGGGAGAACCCAATTAAAAATTGATCAATTGATTATATATTTCCTACTGTTCATCTCATATCCATGACGGATCTAAATAAAGGGCTAACCCAAACGGCCAAAAATTTTGGAATAGTTTACATAACAGAAGTGTGCTAACTTATCATGAATTCGTCTTTGGTCCAATTGGCAAAGTAATGAGTCGATCCCGTTCCAATGGTCAGCTGCTGACCATGGAATTTTTGCTCACTCACCGTCCGATTTCAATCGGACGGTTCACAGCTAAGTGATGAGAGAGGAGAAGAGAGTTGTAAACCGTCCGATTGAAATCGGACGGTGATTGAGCAAATGATCCCTGGTCAGTTGCTGACCAGGTGATCAGGACTGAGTAATGAGTTATTTTGCTCTTTCTCAAGCTCTTTTCTGTTTCCCATTTCCTTTTTTTTTTTCCTTTTCTTTTGTTTTTGTTTTTGTTTTTCATTTTTTGTCTTCTTCCCATTTTCTATTAGTATTTCTTAAAAATTTCTTCTCTTAAAGGTAAATACTGTCATTTTTTTCGCTTTTTTTTTTTCCCTTTCATTACAACATTCTCCATTAGTATTCTTCTAATATTTAATTCCAAAATTCTTGGAATCATTATCGACAAAAAAAAAAAAAAGCAGTAGATTAGCCTAGCCCACCCCAAATTTTCACCAAGGATCCGCCACTGCTCATATCGTCAAAGAAAATATCTTTTGAGTTCATGATAATTCTTTTTTATTGTGAGCCCCACAAAATTTATCGAGCTTAGTTGAGACCGTTCGGAATTATTTATTTACGATCTCGGTAATCACCAAAGTGCTCGAGAATATTTTTCAGGAATTTTCACAAGGTGGAATTCGCGATTTAAAGTTGAAAAATAAAGTACACGACACGACGAGTTCATGAGAATTTTTGGGACACCTGAACTATTTATTATGAATTTCCGAAGTTTGGGAATTATGAAAATTCATTTTTTTTTTTTTGAGAAAATGAAAATTCATTTTAGATAATAGAAAATGTATTGGTGCAATCTGGACTGTTGAATCATTCACCTTTTCATCTGAGCCGTCTAAAATCATTTAAGGGAGGGTATTTAAGGAGTGGACATCTGATGGGCGTACTAGATCGTCCCAGAAACGATCAGAACCTTCGACCCGAGAGCTCGACGACCCGCGACGGTTCTCCACCGTCCGGGGACGACCCCTCGTTTGAATCCTCTTTCCAGCTTCGAGCTTCCGGCGGTTCCGACGCATTTTCCGGCCATCAACGGGGCTGCATGAGGTATGGAAATCGATCCTCTCAGTGAGCTCTACGTACTGGTATACTTGGTTCTCAGTTTTGGATGGGTTTTGATGGATTGATGTTTTGGTGGGTTTCAGGGTACCGGCGGAGCCGCTGTCCTCTTTGGTCGTTCTATGCTTCTGGTTTCATATCCGACGTCTTGGAGCATCGTCTGAGGTCCGGGGAAGCTCAGCTAGCTCTTTGGGTTGGCTGAAATGATCGAGAAGTTTGGCTATGCTCTGCGTCCGTCGTAGTCGTACCACCACTTGAGGTGGCGGTTTGAATTTCCTTTTGGTTTAATTTTGATGATAGTGTGCATCTGATATTGGCTATCAATGCAAAATTTCTTAAAGTGCAGCAATTGGAAGTTGATTGAAGTCCAGGAATATTTGAAGGGACCTAGTTCATTGTTTACGTAATGTAATTGCTGTGGAAATTCCAATCAAGTTTCGAATTTAAGCCTCGGCTTAATCTTGTGTAAGGTGCTCGGGATTTCTCTTCAAATTAATCTGTGATGGATAATATTCGGAAGTTGGTTGCCGTATATGCATTTCTACTATAGTTTGGTTCATATTGTTAAGAGTGAGGTTACTTGAGTTTGGGTGCCTTGGTTGGATGTGTGATTTTGAGACTAGTCTGGTCAAATGCTTTTATTTGTTCCACTCTTGGTTAATTGGTTACCAAACGTGGAATTAGGTAACTGAGTGGCTATTATGGTGAGCAGTAATATTAGTTTTTTTTTTTTTTTTGATTTTGTCAAGATGAATCCAAAGGCTTCCTAGGCTCAAGATAAACCCCTTCGGTGCATGTGAAATGCTCCAACTGTGCATTGCAGCACAGTGTCTGGCCACTTTGACAGCTTCGGAGTTCGAACCTAGATTGGGGAGCATACCCAACTAGGTAAGAACCACTAAGCCACTTGCAGTGGTTAGTAATATTAGTTGTGAAAAGGAAAATAGGGTGGTGCCCTTAGGGGTGCACGGATTGTGTTGAAAGAAAAGATGGTAGTCTTGGTTGGTCAAATTCTGGTCAAACTAGGGAACTTGGTCGGACGACTAAATTGACGAGATTTGCGACTTCATTTCTCTAACCTTCCATTATTTATGTTGGAATTTAAGACTTCAGTTATACGAGGAACGGAAGGTTTGTGACTCTCACAGTACGTGACGAAAAGCATTGGAATCTAGGTAGGGGATTCGGGACTCTCCTCAATTAATGGTTTTATTATATTATGTTTTTTTTATAAAATGATGCATGTTAAGTCTGTGGTTTGGTTATGTTAAAATGTATTGCGTACTAACCAAACCGTGAGAGATGTAATGGCTTGAGAGCGAAAGGTGACACTGACTTCCTTGGGTTCGATTCCCTTAACCTCCGGGGGATTAGCTACACCGGTCGGAAGGTGCGCGATCGCAATGACGACCCGATCCGTGCGTGTAGCTAGGTAGCGGACACTCTCGCTACGCTTACCTGGTTGTAAATTAATTTGAGGTAAGGTCGTGTAGTGGGTCTATGGGACCGGCCATCAGGTAATATTTGGTGCACGTGTATTTATTTTAGTGACATGCATCGATTTTCAAGTGGGAAAATATTTTAAAGTTTATCGTCCTCGCTGCTCATTGGGAAACAACTCGATTAGGTTTGAAAACAATAAAGTATTGCTTTGTGGCCAAAGTATAAAAACATACACAAAACCATGTCGTACTGTGCACTGGTGACGGGATTGATGAATGGAGCAGGGTGTGCAGGAATAGCTTTGAGGACTAGTTGTAATGGAAATCAGGTTCTGTGTCTAGTCTTGAATTCTATCTTTTGAAAGTTATTAATCCAGAACTTGATAGTCCTTGTTTCGTTTTGTATTGAAAATGTGCTAAGTCTTGTTTACTTTACTGGTGAATCA
Organism: Rosa rugosa; assembly: GCF_958449725.1. NCBI lineage: Eukaryota > Viridiplantae > Streptophyta > Magnoliopsida > Rosales > Rosaceae > Rosa > Rosa rugosa. The sequence continues at coordinate 39,834,111 of NC_084822.1, forward strand.
GAAACACTCTAGACGGACTAGTTCAGTAAATATTTTTAAAAGTTTCACCTTAAAGGGTATTTTCAGCGTTTCCGCTACACATTTTACGAAAAGCTATTTAACAAAAATGCCTTGCAGGTTTTTAGGACGTAAACTGAACATTCAGTTGATGTCTTAGAGACACGCGGCACTGTGACGTGCTCAAGCTGATGAGGTGCAATTTGGGGCGTTACATTTATGTTATAGAGTGAGGTTTTATTTTTTTTATTTTTTTTTTCTTTTGGTCAATACGCTCATGAGAGAGTTATGGAGCTTACAGTGATGAGAATAGTAAAGACTCAAGGGAGTGCAATACCAAACGGAACCAATAATTGTTGGTATCCACACTTTTTTATACCAACTTGTTCTTCCCTACACAATCATTAATTATGTACAAGGGGGGGATCTTATTTTAATTTTCCCAGACATCCTCGCAAAGTGCGTCTTACTCGTCTAGGCCTATAACGCATCACACCCATTTTACCACACCTACAAAGGGAAAATTCTTTGAAAATAACTAAAGTAGCAACCAATATTAACATGCCACTTGATCTCTAAATTGAGAGATTTCTTCGAAGATGGGAAGCCTCTTGGATCTAAAAGGACCCCATTCATTCATCAACTGCTCAAGCCCCTTGACAAAATCATCATCTAGCCCCAATAAGTCCACGGACTCAGGCGGATCATGTATGGACCTCAATTCCATTAGCAATTCATGAGCCCTTCTTCTCGACTTTGTCTCATCGGCACCCGGAAGTCGACTTTGCAATACATCCTCAAGAACCAACTGAGCATCTTCATAGCGGCCCTGTTTGATTAGGGAGAGTCCCAAGTTGCATGCCTTATTGGAGTCAGGATCGATCATCTGAGCTTTTCGATACACTACCTCTGCCATCATATAGTTTCCTTTCTGCATGTATGCCCATCCCAAATTTCCCTGAAAATTGAGTCAACAAAATTTTTTCATATACATTAATGTGATGTGGATTACTTCCTCTTACAAGGGTATGGAGTTGCTAGAGCGGTGATCAGTTAGGGTTGCACTTAAGTTAAACCCTAAGTGGTAATGAGATACAAATGAGTCAAACATTAGCTATGCATCAAGCAACAATTCGTCGGAATGAAAATTACAGAATATTTCTTCTCACAAGACACATTTTCTAAGTGTTTAGGATAAGACTGGTACGTACCAATAATCTGGAGGTTTCTTGCTTAACAGAGACCTGGAACTTCTTTCCATGAGAGCGTGCAGTCTTAGTCTGTCTGCCATTGAAGGCTGCTCCTTGGTATATCAACCTCAGCTTCCTCTTGAGCAAGTCAATCTGCTCCTCGATCTTCCCACACTTCTTGTACAAGTCGATGAGAACATTATCCAGCGAGTCTTGTGCTTGTTTAGAGCAAAGGCCTCTGAAGGACTTGATAGCTTCAATGGCTTCTTCAGTTCTGTCTAGTTGCTTCATCACAACGGCCATGTCCTTTAGGGCACTGTCTACTCTATCTCCTGCATTTATTGCCTTCCAAAACAACACTATTGCAGCCTCTGGATCCTTCTCAACAAGCTGAAATATTGTTGTACAAGAACTGGGTTAGATTGTTAGGTGAGGGGAAAAAAATAGCGCAAGTAGATATCACGACCAATGGTGCGTCAAGATTCAGAAAGCATGTGATCTGTGGTCCTGCTGCTAAGGCAATCTAATTTTTATCTTTTTAAAAAAAGTGGGTTTTGATGTATAGTAAGCTAATCATAGGTTTTTTAGTAAAGTATATATATACCCTAAATAAAATGCAAGTTACAACTATTAACTTAATTTGAATGAATATCGAATCATGACTGCAACAAGTACATTTTGTATGCATGTATTCCACATATTTAAAGATTCTGAAAGGACTACAAGAATATATCTACATAAAACAAATTATTAGGATATGCTTCTAAATTTTTATTCATTATTGAAGTTGCACAAAAGGCAGACAAATAATAATATATGCTTTTTTATTCGGGTCAGATTATGTACGTTACACATAATCACATCTATAGTAGCAAATGTGATGAAATTTTTTGTCTCAACGAGTGACTTCAAAGTTCAAGCACAATAGAAGATTAATTTTGCATGCTTTTCTTGGATGTTGTTAATTACTTAGAACAACTAATAAGCTTTCATGAAAATGAACCCAAATTAAGTTAAGAAAATAATTACGTTAATTACCTGTTTTGGCTAATTTTGTATATAATTATATATCTAAACCGATGGCATAAGTGAAGAGACATATATTGCAATCGTTTATCACCTATTATGAGATCTCATTTACACAGTAATATATACGACTTGATTAAAAGAATGGAGACCTAATTACAGATCAAAATAACCCCTAAGTCAACTTAGTGGCGGATCTAGGATTCGAAAATGGAGAGGGCTACGTATTCATGTGTTTATTTGGGCAAAGCCTAAATTTTTTTTTTTAGTACAATTATGCACAGGTGTGAGAATGCAAGAGTAGGGACATGAGAACCTGAGAGTTCAACTGTTCAAATATTAAATTTAGTCCGGAATTCAGGCCTTTTTGGAAAGAAGAAGAAGACGAAGAATGAGAATTTGTGATTGACGGAGAGAATAAGAGAGCCAGAGAGAAGTTTGACTTCGATAATTCAGAAATTCGGGTGGGCTTCGTTAAAGAAACATACATATAAACAAAAAAATATACAACATATATATAGATTTTTTTTTTCAATCCAAAAGTTTGGGGAGGGCTCGAGTCCTCCCCACCCCATACCTAGATCCGCCCTGCGTCAACTCCTAATATTCATCGATCAAATAATATGATCGTGCTTCACAAATCTTCCATATATACAGTAATTGACTAAACAATAATATTTCCTTGATATATGAATCCTTCCAATTTTGAGTTATGAATTGAGAGAGATAACACGGAATTAAAGTATATATCTAGTGAAAATGACTAAATTTGTTAATTAAACATTCTCCATATTACAATTGGTGCACTTTATTCTGGCAAATAGCTGATAAGAAATGCCAAAAAGACGCGCAAAACAAAGATGAAAGAGATGTAATGAATTAATGAGAGTTAACAAAAAAAAAATGGACCATGTATAATGAATACTACAACAGAAATTAAATGTCTCTTAGCATCTACAAGTTTTTTTATTTGAATCGCACTCTCAAAAATCATAACTCCAAAGAGATTTCCTTCATCATTCATCACCACTTACGCTAATCAGAAGACTTCTGTTAGCGCAGAAGTCGTCGTTAACAGGTAGGTGGCCCCTAATATAACATGTCAAAGAGTACTCAAAAAGGGTAGTCAATGATGCAATAGTTCTAGGAATAGTATTACCTGAGCATGCTTGGCTCTAACATAAGGAGTATCACCAGAAGGCACCTTGTGAATAACATGATAAAGCTCATCCTTCTTCCCCTTCGTCGTCGCAGCAGCAGTGCTGTTGTTGCTAATCTTGAAACTCATCATTCCCTCCATTTTCCCCTCTCCTTTCTATTCCTCTCTCCTTTCTATCTATATGTCTCACATAAAGAAAACACAACCACTGAACCACGCTTTTGGGAGCTGTGTTTTTCTGGGATTGCTGTAATAATCAACAAGAATATAGGAGGAAGAGGAGGGAGCTGGAACTGGGTCGACTCGATCCCTAAGAGAAGGTGAAATAGAGAGAGAGAGAGAGAGAGAGAGAGAAAATGAGTCCAATTTATACAAGCAAGCAGAAACAAAGCCAATAAGTATTTGCGAAGAGCATGAACAAAGTGCGGAATGAAGACTCCATTCATTCTTGTACGTTTGTGCTCACTCAACAGCCAATCACTGTGTCGGCTAGGACACGTGTCGTGCTGCAGTTGAACCCTTCTGGGATTCATGGCCATTTTTTTTCTTTTTTTTTTTCTCCCTTTCTCCTAGTATGATTGGTATGTCCTCCGTTCTTTTTTTTTTTTTTTTTTGGGACAATATCATCTGTCATCGTCTAAATTTCTATTCTCATGACCTTTACGTTTCTGAGCATATCATAAAACATTTAAGTATGACTAATCTATACTATTATTAAGAGAAGAGAGTTTGCTCTCTAAAACTAATTTTTTTTTACCAATATGACCTTTATATATTAAAATATTATGAAATATAATTAATCAATATGGATAATATAGTAAATTGTAAAATAAAAAAAATAAAAGAATAAAAATATTTAAAAAAAGCAGAAAAATGTGGTAGTTGTACAAAAAGTTTTCTCACTATCTTTAACTTCTCTCCACACATATAGTGGGTGGGTCCTGCTAGTGTTAATTACTATACGTCACGGAGGGCAATAGCTAGCCAGGGGTTGTTGCTATTAGTCAAATTTGATAAATGTGTTTTTCTCATGTGAACACGCTTGACATAACATAATTGGTATTTTTCATTTCCCATCTCATATATAGTACCTTTGTAATATTAGAGACAGTAAGAAGAAAGAATCATATATTTGACCTTGTGGAGTTTTCATAGAAGGTGAATAGTAAAACGATTCAAACCCATTACAGAAAAAATCTATTAATTGGTGCTTTCTCTAGGATATTGCCTTTTTTAAATGTGACATAAAGTCAGGCTACTCTATTTTCATTTTTCAAATGATAAATCTAATTAGATAAAAGTTGTACTAAATTACTACATTATTGGTCGTCATCAATTATTGTCGATAAGATAGATTTTTATGTATCATTATTGATCAAGATAAATTTCCCCTCCATACTCCTCCACCCATTTTGCTAACTCTAAGGGTGGTGTACATCAAAGATGAATGGAGACTAATCTCGATCATGTGAACTAGCATCCCAACTCGTACAACGCATTAATCAGGACTCATAATTGTTGCAAGTGAAATTCTAACTTAAATATCCAATTTGGAATTATAAATCATACCATAAGAGATGGGGCAAATCAATGAAACATTCTAAAGGGGGAGATAGAGTTTCGTTTGACTGAGTTTCAAGGTAACCTTACATGTCTATCACCACATTCAATGTAACAATCGATTCAATTAACGTCAGCTTGATATATATCCAATATCTATCTCTTGTTAGGATAAATTTCATGTGATGAGAGCCAGCAGGAACTTTTGTTCGGATGAACTCGACCTTTAAAGCAGTCCGATACATTGGGCTGGGTTCAAATTTTCGAATGAAGATGAAGAAAGCGTACCGATACAATTATCATGATGATTAAAAATTTGAGTAATTTCTGTTACATTTAGAAAAGAGAAATAAAAGAAAACTTCTTGTAAAGTTGTTGAATAATTGCGTCAGAAATGTTTGGCAACATATATGCGCTATTACAAAAGATGAACCTGGACCATTTTGAATTTTTGATAGATACCATCCTCTCCCGAATAAGTTAAATTATATAATTGATGATGATATATCATAGAACTAGTTCAGATGATGATTGATTTCTACTGTGAGTCCATGTCCTTATCAAATTATCTAATCTTTTTAAGAAAATAGTTAATTACCATTACAGTTTGCAATCTAATTATTTGAACCGTTCATTATTGTGTAAAAAAAAAAAAAAATTAAAGAGGTACGATGTTCTCCTTATTATTACCGCATTGCTAGATGGTCGGGCTTCCTCTATATATCTTCTAAACATTATTATACACTCCTCTTTAGACAAACTATTATCTATACTATTATTAAGAGAAAAGGGTTTGTTAGTCAAAATCTAGAATTCTGACACAAATGACTCTAGAAGATTAATAAACTTTGAGAATTAATTAAATCAGAAAGATAATTAAGACATTTACAAAATATATTTTTATTAAAAAAATAAACAAAAAAAGTATATACAATCCACTTTTCTCTCCCCATTATCTTTTCTCTGCAATAACTAACTTTTTTCTTTTGGGAGCTTCTATTTATACCTCCAAAATTAGCAATTGGACCTTTTTTTTTTTTTCAAGTTATAGTTGACTTTATCAATCCATGTCAAATTACCAATAAGGACACAAAATAGGGAAAAAAATATTTCTCTTACCTCCATGAAACAGTACAGAGTCTTCAACTTAAAAGAAAACTTTCTCCTGCAACGTAAACCCTAAAATATACATCAAAATTGATGATGCCCTAATTGTGCAAAGCATCCTTTTGGAGTCTTCACACAAGGTATGAGTTTAGATGTTTTAATTATGTTCTTTTTTTCACTATCTCGATTACATGGTATGGCTCAAGAAACTTCAATTAACCATTCTCAATGAACATCGTTACCTATACATGTGATTAATAGGGATTTTTTGGGTGCATAAGTGGAACGATGGATGAAGATTTTAACTACTCTTGTTTTTCAATAGGAACGGGTCAATGCGCAAATTTTTGTTTAACTTGAGTAATCGTTAATTTGTTGAATGGCTGTTCAAATATGTATGTATAGGTAATTATTAGGTTCCTGCACATGCTTTGTCATGGTTTTAAGGTTGGTAGAGTGCAATTTCATTAATTGTGATCGATCAAATTGTTATAGTATTGTAGTACAATGGAATGGTTTAATCTCTATGGTTTACGCCTCCAAGACAATATATCTTGGTCTTCAGAGAGTTTATTCCTAGTGTAATAATATAATAGTAATTATATAACATGGTTTATTGCTAGTGTAATACTATAATAGTAAAGCTAAAGTATATATAGCCCTGGCAAGCAAGTACTTTACTCGCTTTGTTTCTGATTTCTGATTACTTCATGCCTTAGCATTGATACATTGTTACCTTCTAGGAATTGATCAAATTAGTTTATTTAACTTCAGGAACAGCAACAAGAAGACAATGAATCTAGTCAAAGTGGAGTTGGATTGGAGACCACAGAAAACTATACCAACCAATTTACAACTAATCAGGTGAGTGATGAATACTATTACGAGTTGTATATTGAAAGCTGTAAATTATATATATATATAAACACAGACACAAACGGAGACACACACACCATTGTACATGATAAAACATGTTGAAGTAGTATATACTTTATAGATCCCACTAATCATAAGCTGGATAACATTGAATGGATTGAAAGGTTTCAATGCCCAGCACTATGCATGTTATCTCATTATTTGTTACTGTAACTGAAGGAAGTCCTACGTCCTAACTATGCATCAAGTGAAAAAAGTGTTGTTGAATAAGGAAAGTGATGCTACCATGTCTTTGGAAGATGATTTTCTTGTTTTCTTGTTTGTTTTCTTATTTATTTAATAATGGTTATTGACGATTGAGTAGCATTTTATGTAATTTTGAATGATTATATAATTTGTAGACGTTGACTTTTTGATGTGATCCTTCAAAGAACTGGTAGACATTTAAATTTTTGGTTTTTCAGTTTCTTATTCTGCCAGTTTTCTTTTGAGTTTTGAAGTTTGATGCTTGGCTTTATTGGGATTTCGTTTAGAGACCTTTTGTTTATAGTTTGCTTCTCAATTATATATTTTGTTCATGTAATTAGAGACCATTTTTGATAGTTCCAGAAATCAGCTATGTACATTGTTCAAAAGGACTAATACAATGATACAATCAGCCACGTACTGACTTGCACTCAAATGCAAGGTTAATATCAATTAATTAACTAACTAATATAATATATGTTGTACATACATCGTTGATTCAGCTTTGCAAATTAAGAGGTAAAATGTTGTAATGTAAATATACGCTGCATGTGTGTGTGTCTATTTCAATTCCCTTTCAATTTTCAATTTTTGAACAAAAAGAATGAACAGTATGCGAGAATTTTGGAGGTATGAATAGAAGCTCTCTTTCTTTTTTATTTTCTAAAAAAATTATATATATATACTATTATTAAGAGAAGAGAGTTTGTTCTCCAAAACTGAAATTTTTTACCAATTTAACCTTTATGTATCACGTGCACCAGAGCTAGATGAGTCCAACATAGACCAACAAACATCAATCTTGCAACCACCCTTGATGGTAACAACAACTCACCCTCAACAGATGAGCTCCGAGCCTAAACGTGAAACCAGCAGCTAAGATTATCCCATTAGAGAAGTTAGGAGCACCTTCTGGATTTCATTTCTCACCAAATTAAGATCAAAACTGCCATCGGCAACTTCAAACTGTTTGCCAAGGTCGGATCCAAGCACACCAGTATCAGGTTTGCACATAAACATCCGCTTCAAATAGACCTAGCCTTGTGATCCGACTCTAAGTCAGACCAATAAAGCTTCACATGAAAACACAACTAGACCTCAAGCCTTCCTGATCCAATCTTCCGTATCAAGATGACTCGCCCACATCGATAACAAAGTCGACAAGGTCCCCAAAATCCTCAGCCACCAATAACAGGTAGCCAGAAATTCCAAACCAACATGATGACAATCCATGCCAAATGCTACCATACCCAATATGAGGTCAAATTAACACTTGGCCATTCAAAAAGGAGCGACCCGGAAATCCTAATTGTCACACTAAAAAAGAGATAGACTACTAACTTGTAAATGCCTAGTTTTAACTCAGATCAATCCTAAACTCATGTTAATTCTCTGAAATGAAAATTTTATTATAATTTTTTTTTTTTTGTCAGTTTCCACCAGAACGACAAGTCGATAGAAAAACAAAATTAGAGAAAGTCTCGCAATTCAATTGAACAACCAAATATGGCCACTGTCGGTGAGCCAGTCTGTTGGTTAGCTAGCCTAACTAACATCGTGGAGGTCACAGGTTCAAATCTCACTGACATCATGATTGTGATGGGGTGGAGAGTTACATTGTAATACAGAATAAAAAAAAAAGGATTAAATACTGCTTACTCTCTATACTTATAGGGTTTCATCGTTTCAGTCCATGACCTTTGAATTTCACCTAAAAAGTCCCTGAACTCTCAATTTCCTCCAAATTCATCCCTGCCGTCAAGCCTCCGTCCAAGACTCCGTTATCTCGCTGACGTGGCGGTCATTTCCATGCTAAAAGTCTATTATACCCCCACTTACTCTCTTTTTTTTAATTAATTTTTTTCTCTCTCTCTTTTTTGTTTGTTTTTTTTTTTACCTCTTCTTCTTCCACATCTCTCCTCTCCTCTCCTCTCCTCTGTTTATCTCAGTCTATTATCCGGAAGCTCTCATCCTCCGGCATCTTTCTTGCTGGACCGAGAATGTGCATACCCATGACCAGAATCATCCGAAAATTACCATAACAACAAACAAACCACTGATCAACTCCAATCAACACCATTGGGATCAGAGATAATATCATAAATCCAACCTAATCACATATTCACTACTCAGTTCAATTATTGATTAAACCAAAACATATCATAATCTCAACAAATCAAGAATTAGTTAAACTTGATAATTCAACAATTCATATACAATTCCACATTCACGCACAACAAAATTCACAACCAGAACCCTTTTTTTGGCAAATCCAGTTACAAAAAAAAAAAAAAAAAAACCGAGATCTAACCCAATCAGATGGGGAACTGAGCAACACCAAGCCTCAATTACTACCAGACCCATCTTCTTCAAAGAAGATTTAAACATCGATTGCATTTATTTCATACAAAACACATCAACCCCTCTCAAGCAGATTTGAACTTCTAAAACATGAACATAGAATAGAGAAATCCAAGTAAAAGAGATATCATCATAGGTAGTGCCACACTGCAAGCAAACTTTGCCCCCCTCCTTAACATCATCATCGAAACAAGCCCTGCAGAAATTTAAAGGGACCCAAGTGAGCGATCTCTCCGAATTTAGAGACCCAGAAACACCAAAATGGCCCAAGTGAGCAAAATCTGTAGCAAATGGAGCTCAAAGCATCAATCTTTTACCCAATGTCTCCAAACCAGTGGTTGATCCGTACCAGACCAGTCGCCGAGCTACAGACCCGATGCTCAAAGACCACCACGATGTCTTCTCATGTCGTTGTTCCTCTATGCAGACCACCGACGCTCTGACCATCGATGTTCGACCCAAATTCCCACCGTACCAGATCGGACCCGGCTTTTCCTGCGCCTGTGCTGACCCGCCAGATCGAATCTTCTGACGTCGACAACTGCTGACATCGTTTCACATCGGAAAACCAAGAGCCAGCGAAAGTTGAAGAAGAAGACAGCGAGGGATTCATTTTAAAGTTGCCGATTGAATCTCATCGACGGCCTTGTCGTCGTCTTCGAGAAGCTGAAGCTGAGACTCCAAAGCCTTCTTCTTGAACTCGATGTCGCCGATTTGCAGCCGAGTGAAAAGGTCCCAGATAAAGAGGCTGAGATTCTCTTTATCTGACCCGGAACCCAGATGCGACAAAACGATGGAGGGACGCGGCGGATCTAAGCAGCCGTTGACCTTGGAAGGATTGGTGTTGTCTTTGACCTTGAAGAGGACGATGTGCTCGACGACGGGGAATGACGACATGGTGATGGTGGCGAATGTGGGGATGCGGGTTTTGGGGAAAGAGAGGTGGTGGTGGTGGTGTTTGGGAGGTGAGAGAGAGCGAGAGAATGGAAGAGGGAGTGGCCTTGAGACACAGAGTCGCCGTCATGTCTAGAGAGAGAAATGAAATCGGGGGTTTTGAGTAGGTGAGGAAGAAGAGAAATGAAATCTGGGTGATGGAGGGCAGCTCCGATACTAGATTGGGGCTCTGTTAGAAGAGGATGTAAAGAGAAAAAAAAAAAAAAAAAAAAAAAAAAGATTTTTTTTAAGTGAGGGTAAAATAGACATTTTGGCATAAAATGGGTGCCACGTCAGTAAATTAACGGATAATTTGGACAGAGCTTGACGGCAGGGACGAATTGGGAGGAAATTGAGAGTTCAGGAACTTTTTAGGTGAAATTCGAAGGTCAGGAACTGAAACGATGAAACCCTATAAGTATAGGGAGTAAACAGTAATTAACTCAAAAAAAAAAACAACAACAACAACTATGGCCAGTGATGTTGCCTAACATCTCAAATGAAGTAAGCATATGGAAAACTGAAATTTGAACAAGGGTTACTATTGTAATGTCCAACGGTCGTACCTACTTGTTATAAGTTGGACAAAATTGGAATTGGGTTTTTGGCATGTCCTGTCAATTTAAAGCAATATGTATAATCTAAAAATGAGGCATAAGTATCATGTCAGCACACGCGTGATAAAAATGAGGCATAAGTATCATGTAGCACACGCGTGAAAATTTCTTTACGTTGTTTTACTTGTTTCATATCTATATTTATGAAAACATGATTGATCTAAACAAGTAAAACAACGTAAAGAAATTTTCTTTAGAACTCTCTGACTTAACTGCTCTGTTAGGGCTTCTCGTGAAATTCTTGTTGTCGATAAAACTTCCCAAATTTCGATAGCCACGACCATTGCTAGCCTTGTGGCTAGTTGTCTCTTCATGTTCGTTGCTTCTGATCTGTCACCGGCGCTTTTTGTGGTGCTACCATGGGTCGAGATTCTTTTGAGATTCGGTGGCGGCTCACTGACCTTGTTTTTGAGCCCTGTGCGATGTTCTGTTGCCCAAGAGGGCTGGTGGCTAGCGGTTGCACTGGTACGATGCTCTGACGGGTGTCAGTCGGGGCTTCTTGGCTTGGATTTTGCTGCGTCTGATGGGTGTGGTACTCAAGGAGGACGAGGCTGAGATCTAATGGTGCAGCATCGGTTGGTTGGTGTTGATGCGCTGGAACATTCAAAAGACAAACCATCCATGCCCTAGTTGCCTCTTCTTGTCTATTGGCAAGACGAGAAGCTAGTATTTATAAGGGCTAAATACTTATTACTACCCTGTAGTTTGGGTCTAAAATCAATTCAGTCCCTGAACTTCTAATTTCATCAAGAACACCCCTGCACTTTCAATTTTGATCTAATAGGTCCAATTTATTAGTCTTCCGACAATTGAGTCATTTAACTTGTTGACGTGACTCATATATGACCTATGTTTTATGATGTGGTGTTGAGGTGGCCTACATAGTCAATTTAGGAGTGAGATCCACTATTAGAAATCTATCAAATAAATAGTGTTTCAACAAATAATCTAACTATAACTTGAACCCATAACAGAATATTAACGAATTGGACCTATTAGATCAAAATTTAAAGTGCAGGGGTGTTTTTGATGAAATTAGAAGTCCAGGGACTGAATTAATTCTGGACCTAAATCACAGGGTAGTAACCAGTATTTAGCCCTATTTATAATAAACCATTTAATTTACTTCGGAGTACTAGGTTTTTTATTAGAATAAAATTGCGTGGACTTTCAAGAAAGGTTAGTATCCTAGGTGTATGTTGTAGGGCTGGCTGCGGCACGGTTGCCGACATTTTTGGTGTCAGCCAAATACCGATCGAAAGTCTTCGGTTTTGCCAGAATTGAAACCGGTACAGTGCCGGAAGTTTCGGTTACCGAAACCTCGGTTTACCGATTTAAACTGTCGGTATCGGTTGGTATTTTGACACACCGATCGCCGGAATTCGAAGGCGATGAATGAAATCTCGCGATGATCCAGTGACAATCCAGTAACAAAATATACAGTTTTTTTTTCATCTAAAGGTTAATAAGCCTCATATCTATAAATCTTGAGGTTCATAACCCTTAGATCTATAAGCCAAGTGAAGAAATTGAGAGGAAGAAGAAAGAAAAAAAGATGAAGAAGAAGAGATGAACCAGAAGAAGTGAAGAACAGTCGAAGAAGAAGAGATTTATTTGTAGATTTGATTTTTGATTCAAATCTAAGAAGGAAGAAATGGAAGAATGAATAAGGAAAACGATGAGAAAATGGAGGAAGAAGCAATAGAACGGAAGAAGAATAGAAGTCAGAAATGAAGAGAGAGAAAGAGTCGTTTCTGGAAGAAGAAGAAGAAGTAAGAGCGAATAAGAGAGAGAGAGAGTCGTTTCTGGACGGAATAGAAGGGAACTTTTTTTATTTCAATTAAATAACATATATATTTAACGTTTGTGCTCACTAATCACATGTGAGCTTGTGGCCTAGTGGTAAGAGACTTGAGTTCGCAACGAACTTCGCCAGGGTTTGATGCTTGGCGCACGCAAAAGGGTAGGAGTTTTTTGGAATTAAACCACAAAACTTTTATCTCGGTCGGTTCGGTAATACCGAACCTATGCAACATGCTATACCACTGCCGAGCCGAGTATCTCACTTCGGTACGGCACTACCGTACCGATCCACTGGCAACCGTATTTGTCGGCGCCGACACCACCAGTTCAGCCGATTTCCGGTCGGTTGCGGTAGGTTCGGCAATTTGAGCCACCCCTAGTATGTTGGGTGCTAGGGTTTAGGGTTTATTTTGGGTGCTTATGCTAAGGTTTTTTAATTGTATGTTGGTGTCCAAGGTGTATGTTGGGTGCTTATGCTAAGGTTTTTCAATTGTACTCTGAAAATAGGCTCTTTTTGACAACCCCTAGGAGTGTGTCGATTTGTACTACTTGCTCAGATTATTAATACATATTGACATTTTCATTCAAAAAAATACAAGTAAAACAAGGGGAGTTTTTCAATATTAGACGAATGTTTTTTTTTTTAAATTAAATTATCCCAATAAAGGTGGTTCTATTCATACCTCTCAATCTGCTATTTAAACCTCATCTTTCATTTTTTTAATCAAACTTCCTATTTTGCCCTTCTTTTATTTTATGCTCACCTCCCATTCTATCTATCCATCACGTACCATAATCACCTGGAAGGGACATGACAGATATGTGCAATCTGAACAATCATGTACTCGGACCCTAGAGCAAGTAGCTATCTCATTAATCTATCAAAGAGGGTATAATTGGAATTAAATTTTTACAAAAATCAATGGAGGTCTAAATAGCAAATTTGGAGGTTTGAATAGAACCACCCTCCCAATAAACTGTAATTAAAAACTACACCAATGTTCACCTAGTCAGTAATTAAACAAGAAAAATTATACTCAACTACTTACAGTGAAAAATAAAACACTCAACTTAAAAATAATTATTGAATTTATATCCAAATGTGCTTGAACATTTTTTCCTTGATTAGTTACCGACCAGGTAAAAACCACTCGAAATTAGAGATCCTAACACATCAAATGGTTCCAACGACAGAGCACAATTGGACAACATTGACTAAAACAACAACAAAGCTTCACAATACACTATCGAGTGCGTTGTCCCATGACAACGTTCGAACACCTTACATCCTCCATCTGGACCAACGTAGAGCACAAATGCACAATGAGCACCCACATGGGGCACATTTCGTAGTTAGTATTTGTAAAAGCACTTGTTTGACAATTTACTTTCTTGTATCTTACATCTCATATTTACAGTTCACATTACAAAATGCAAAACTTAAAATATCAAAAAAAAATAAAACATTGTGTGAATTGAGAAGTGTAAATTTCACTCCCCTTTATTAAGTCCCTTCAAAACTATTTGCAGGGACCGTTGATGGTACCAATAGTTAAGTGTTGACCGTTGATGGTACCAATGCACAGTTTCTACAATTAGAACATTGTTAGATGCATTTGGCTTTCCATAATAAATCTTCAAGCACATCAAGATAGCAGATACCAATGTGCTCTTACCCAATTTCCAAACAAAAGCCATGAAAGAACTGGGGCTACCAACCCTAAGCTTCTATGGATTGGTCTGTCCTGCTTAATCTTCTCCCATTCATCTCACTTATTCCTAGGCTAAACACCTACTTGATGATACAACACTTTCTTCCTTTTTTTCTTGTTGATATAGGGCATGAATAGTAGGAGGCAGCATGGGTTTTAAAGAAATCAACATATATATTGTAAGGAAGCTCTAAATACAATATTGCCAACAATAAATTGTGAAATGAATTACAGCAATACCAAAACCGACCATTTTTCACTTGGCTAAATGCAACCAAAACAAGCCTGCCCATGTCCACATGCACTTTATCAACATAATGCAGGAGCAGCAAAACATCAAAATAGAAACTGTTCTAACAACGCCAAATATTGTAAGCCACATTTCACGCTATTCAAACAGCATTCTGATAAAAACTCACCCTCATGGGCAAAAGGCATGCACATAGCGAAAGCAAAAAATATCACCTACTGTGAGTTATGCCTGGTTCGCACCACCCCTAGAGCGTCCACCCATCCGTCCCCTCCCACGACCATATCCTCTGCCCCCTTGACCTCTGCCTCTTTCATAACCACCAGTACCCCTGTCATAACCACCAGTACCTCTGTCATACCCACCAGGACCTCTTTCATAGCCACCAGCACCTCTATCATTCCCACTGGCACCTCTTTCATAACCAGCATTTCTATCATAACCACCAGCACCTCTATCATTTCCACCAGCACCTCTTTCATATCCAGCATTTCTATCATAACCACCGGCACCTCTTTCATAGCCACCGGCACCTCTTTCATAGCCACCTGAACCTCTTTCATAGCCACCGGCACCTCTTTCATAGCCACCTGAACCTCTTTCATAGCCACCTGAACCCCTTTCATAGCCACCTGAAGGTCCTGAACCTCTTTCATAACCACCAGAACCTATAAGAATAGCAAATCCAACACATTTAGTCCATCACTAGACCAGCAACATAGGTAATATAAAATGAACATATGGGCCAAATGATTGTACACACATTGGTCTAAAACTTATTAAACGTGTATAGCCACATGGAAGTTAACCTACCACGATTGGGCCAACTTCTGCCTCGTCCACCACCTCTTCCCCGATTTGGATACCCACCATTATCTATCAGAAAAGAAGTGCAAGTCAATGGCATGTTGGCATTCATAAACCATACAGGCACTTCATGAAACTATGAGTAAATGAAAATAGAAACTTTCGGTGCCCAATGGCTTCCATAAACATTTACTATACCTTGATAGCTTCCATAACCACCTCCTTGATAGTTTCCATATCCCCCTTGATAGTTGCCATATCCACCTTGATAGTTGCCGTATCCTCCACCTCTGCCACGACCTCTGCCTCTACCACGTCCCCGTCCTCGACCATATGAATCTAAAAATCATATGAATGACACATGTTGATATTTAGAAAAGAAAAAAGATGATTCAAAACAGGTGCACACTTGATAAGTTGTCAATGGCATCACCTTCATTGACAGCATTGTATGGACCACGAGCTTGTCTTGGTTGCTGTTGTTGGTAATTGGGCTGTGGCTTTGATTGGTCTAGGGGAGATGGAGCTTGATATCTATGGAAAAGCAACATGGCCAAAAAGATCAAGTTAGTAAAAGAGGAAGGAAAGTTTCCATCAGATCGATATCTTTATGCATATATCGCAGAGACAACAATCAAGGTTATAGAACACAATCCAATTCACCATCCAAGAGCACTTCAGATCTTACCCCGCAGAGGTTGTGTTTAACTCCTTAGTTGATAGTGTAATTGAAATCATTGACACATGGCGAGTCATCTCCACACTGCAAAACATATTAATACATGCATGAATTTAACAGAGCAACATAGGCATAAACATGTGGAGATTATGCACACAAAATCTTGTTGGTCATCTAAACAAAACATATCCATTATCAAAATATTGGACAAGAAAGACTTACGGTACAAGACCCTCCTCAATAGGTTCCCATACATCAGTTATGCTTACAGAGCTGATGGCAGTATCTTGATGCAACATTGGAACCCTCTTCTGTTAAGACACGTATGACAGGTTATTTGTGAACTGGGAAGTAAGAAACAGGGGGCAGAGGAGATGTTTCAAGATAAAGACCTTTATGATTTCAGCAATAGCCACTGTCTTGCTGATTGCCTGTCCCATTGCTTTCAAGACAATTTCGTTGACTTGTTTATCCTAAAAAAAAATGTAACAAGCCGTACTATATCAGCTCATACCTTCAGATTGATAGAAAATAATCACAATCAACTGCACATACAACCCATTCAATCTTTGTATAACAAAAGGAGAGGGAAAAAGCTCCTGAGAATTCCATAGAAAGCAACTCATGGTCTATAGCAGTATATGTATCACATATTTAATTTAATCATTGTTCTTAACATGACAATCCTGTTGCAAAAAAAGATATAGTGATCAAAGAACAAAAAAAGAAAGACTAACTACCAAATAAGTCTAGCCCAAGAATCAGGTAAGGATGTGGAACCCAGTGAGAGGCTGTATTTCAATGTAACAGTTACCTTAATATGGAACTTAATAAGAGTAAGGCCTTACTTTCACAAAAACAATTGCTGGCTTCTTTATTAGATAAATCTTGTTTAATAGAAAAAAGCAAGCAGACCTTTCCCCGGTTGAAATAGATAAAAAGGAAAAAAAAAAAAAAAAAGGACATTCGTCCCGGAAGAAATGGAAAATAATACCCTTACCAAAGGGGCCTGGTGGCATGTGATAAATAAAATAGAAAGTCAGTATCACAATTGAGTCCCTACTAACCATACGCCTAAGGATCCTAAAAACTGACTGAGGATTCTGCCTTTTGCAGTCATATCTCAAATACACATGTGCTTTACACAATTGCTTTGTTGGTAAATTGAGTTATTGCCACAAACATGCAGACCAAGACTTAACCACTCGCCATTGAAATTAACAGAACTATTTTGATCTAAACAGATGATTTCTGGCCCGGTGAATAGGGTTAACACTCATGAATAAACCTTTCTCATGATTACAAGGCCATGAACACAAAACTAACAACAAACTTTCCATATGGCTCAGCCGCAATATTAAACAGGAAACCAATAGCGCACTTTTTCACTATACACAACCGGACCGGAGGAATCAAAAACCTAATCAATTTCAGCCGCAATATTACACAGGAAACCAATAGCGCACCTTTTCACTATACACAACCGGACCGGAGGAATCAAAAACCTAATCAATTTCAGCCGCAATATTAAACAAGAAACCAATAGCGCACCTTTTCACTATACACAACCGGACCGGAGGAATCAAAAACCTAATCAAAGCGAAAAGCCGAAATTCGAAAACAATCCATGCAAAAAAGAAGAGCGCGAGAAGAGAAGAGAAGAGGAACCTGGAGCTGAGTGGTGGCATAGCTGATGTAGTTTCTGATGGCGCCCTGGGTGGTGATTCGGATCTCGTTCTCGCTGATTGGGAGCTCCGGCTTCGGCTTCTCGACTCTCCGGTAGCTTTCCATTCCGGAATTTTAGGATTGCGGAGGCTGGGAGTAGGAATGGAGAGAAAACCCTAAAACCCTAGCGGAGGAGAGAATGGGAGCGACACAGTGTGAAAGTTGAGAGGGCGAGTGAGATACTGAGAGAGACGGTTAAAAACAGAGAGAGTGAATTGCCCAACACGCACATTACCTACCCAATCAATATCAAGCCCAGGCCCCAGGCCCGCACACGATTTTGCGCCTTTTTTTACGTGTCACCGTCTCCGCCAACTCCCATCTCACAAACCAATTGGATAGGTTATAAGTTTTTAGGAATAAAGGCCACACCGCGAAACGCGTTTTTTTTTGTTTTTTATTTTTATTTTTTGATTAAAAAGGCAAATTTTTTCTTCTTATTTACACACCCCACCCCTCCGCACTTTTGATAGGACTCGAAACACATAACCTCGCTATTAAGGAAATATGTCAATGAAGGAGACATAATGAATTTTTTTTATTCTCATTATATGAATCTTGAAAAAGGTCGAAGAATAGAAGGTTAGAGACTCATTTGGCTTATACATTTGTAGGGATGTCTTCATGCTCATATTTATAAGTATTTTCATAAATAGGTTTTCATCAAGGAGACTAGTTTAATATACAAATAGACTAGTTTCATGCACTTGTACATGATATATCAAGAAGATTAGTTTAATATAACGATAGACTAGTTTCATGTATTAGACTATTAGTATATTAACTTAGTTTTATCTCAAGATAGTCTCGACTATAGAGAGTTAGGAGTTAGTCTACATTTGATACACCAATACGTTATTGTATTGTAGAATTTTTCTCATAACTAAATAAAGACCAAAAAGAAAATTCATAACTGACACTTTGGACCAAAAGATAAAGTTCATGCTCATGACCATTTGGTCTAGTGGTATAAGTATCCTATTTTTTTGAAAGGAAGTCTCCCATTTACAAATGAGAAATCGTGAGTATGACTCACAATAAACTAGTTGTTGTATATGAGTCATTTATTTGATAAAAAAAAAAATTTCATAAATGACTTTTTATAAGTTCATTTGTACGATAATACATGTTCATTATATTGGAGTAGCATTATTTGGTGAGAAAAATATTAGTTTCGTCCTTCTTTCTTTGATGCAATTTTTCTTTACATTTCAAATTAGGAGAATTTTTTTTCCCTAAAGTCGCTTACCAAAAATAAATATAGCTTCCTTCTTTAGAGTTACTACATATCAATATATCATTACTTCACTTACCTATCAAATTTAGAAACAAGGACATGTTATAGGGCCTCAAATCTATGTGCCAAAACCAAAAACAATGAAGTGATCTAGTTTGTTCACACTGGTCCATTTACCTATTGTTCTAACTAGCAATTGCCACATTCTAGTTTTTTTTTTGAGAAATAGATAACTTCATTACTTATCCATGGCCAGAAGGCACGTACATCATACGCTGTCTCACACCAAAAGTAGTTGTTGGCACAAGCCGCCAAACATATGACAGGTGACCCTCATTAACAAACAAAATACGCACATTTCATAGTGCCTAGCCAAATGAAACAAACTCCAAAACTATCTAAGTTCTTGTCATAGCAACCCTAGCCGCCTAGAGACCTCAATTGGTGTACGACTAGAGAAGCTAACCTACATAGCACCAGACTCTACCTCAAATGCTAGACACAAAAAGAGGAAAACAGGAAGCTTATAGAACACTAGAAGTAGGCCGAAGCCACTAAGACCACTTGAAAAACTAGACAAGAAAACTAACACCAGATGTCCCATCCACATGAACAACAGATCTGGCCCAAGGACATAGCCCAAATGCCAAACCCTAGCCACCAGGCCCAGCCCTAAAGCATTGGTGACGAGCAGAACACCGCACCACAACCAAAGAACGACATCGCCGCCGCCACTGACAACCACAAAGTCGCTGCCCCCACCGACATCCACGAATTCGCCATCGTTGTAGCACACTGGTTAATCACCCCACCAACACACCAAGGCCAGCGCCTCAACCGAAACCAAACGATGAGATCGCCACCAGAACGGACCTGTAAATCCGTCCTCCCGCCACCCGCCGCCTTATCCAGCCATTCTAGTTAAAAGTTCAAGCATTGCATATACGATGAAGAATTGAATTCAATTGGCCTGACTGAATATATCTATTTTAAGGCAAACTCTGAAAGGTAAAAAAAGCCGAGCACTCCGTGGCTTCTGATCATAGCACCTGGAAACTAAACAGAAACATAGTATGCACCTGCACCTGCATGAGATAGATAATTTAACAAATATAAGCATCTGCATTATACAATGAACTAGTTCCATGAGTAGTCTTTCAACCCGCCAATTTTTTCGTTATCTTACAAAACGTTTACAAATTATGAGGGTTATCTAATAAATATTACTGCATACAGTTACATCAGATAATAACACAAATTACAGTGTTAACAAATACTTGTTACATACATCTAATAAATGAAGCAGAAAAATACGAGAAGGATGTCTTTAACTGAGATGACAGCATAGATAGCATAGGCATTAGCCCTGCCATGATTCCAATTCTCCATCAGCTGCATGGAAGCTTCTTAAACTTTGTTTAAATAAAGGGCAGCTAGACGCTAGCCGATGAAGATACCACACTCCAGCATCAATGAAACTTGTTTTCCAGACCACATAGTTGAATCTTGCTTGTGTGGACTGCACTGATGTCAAACAAGTTGCAGACAACGAATTGTCAATACCATTGTTAGAACTTAGAACCACTACCCCAATTGCTATTCCATCTTAACTAATTAATACTTTGACAAGGACAAGGACCTGTGCATTGTTTGCTCATCAAGTAATATGCATATACAATTAATGGGGGATAAGGACTACATAAACATTGAGTCATGGTGATCCCTTAAAACTGAGGAGGTCATGATTCAAGGGCCTGAAATCTCCACAAAGTATAGAGTTAAATGCAAGATCAACCGACACATGTAATTTGAGCTAATAAGTATCTCCATTGGACAATCCCATTCAAGAGGAAAGGTCAAAACTTTGACTATATAGTATATAACTATATATCAAGGCTCACGGATTATGTTGATGCTCATGTAATGCTCTAAACATCCTATAGGAGTTCTGTTTCCAATATGAAATCCTAAAGTCATTAAAAGCAGAGGGAATTTTGTTTGTTACCGTAACACATAACATTGTCAATAAAAATAGCAACCCAATCTGTGAACCATATCAAGGAACATTGACAGCATACCCTGTATGCAGGGTTTTGTTCAACTTAAAAACAGCGTTAATGTCATTGATATGGCTGAAACTAATTGACACAGTGTTAATGCCAGGTGATTGAGCTTTGAAGCGCTGCACAGTTTGTGATCGAGGTAGTTGTATTAGGAACTTTATGTTTGTTGAAATGATACAGAACTCTTTTATACTGCAATCTGTTATACTATCACATTGATATTCTCTAAACTTGGAATACAATCATCCCTTAGTGATTGGATCCAAATCTATCAGATATTTCAATAAGCAAAGCTCAATTTATGAACAAGTCAACTTAACAAAACCAATAGCCAGCAAAACAATCATACAAACTACAATTGCAAAAAGTCTAAAAACCGTGCCGAATCATAAATGCACAATCAATAGATATATAAGAAGAAGAAGACTAAATCATACCAGGCAATGGAATCAGTCAACCATAGGCTGCATGGGACCAACGTCTCCCTCTTCCTCAGCCTGAAGAATGCTATTGAGCGAAACCGTGGAACAAAAGCTTATAACTTGGTGAAACTTATTCACAGGTGAAGGCAACGGAGGCACTCTCCTCCAGCTACACTGCCCAGTCTCACTGCTAATCTCGCAAACACAAGCCGGGTACTTCTTATGGTACTCTTCATTAAACACGTATACAAGATTTCCCAAGCCCACACATTTCAAGCTCGCAAACTTATCCTCCTCATCCCCCTCAAACAAGCTACACAGCAAGTCCTGAGGCATGATTGCAATCTCACTGAACTCCATGGTGGCCTCCTCGATCCTCCACAGATTAAAGGAGGATCCGAGAGGCCCGTTGCAGATTCCGGCCAGAACAAGCCTGTCCCGGCAGCCAATCAAGAAAGAGAAGACAACTCCAGGCGGCCGGAGAGTCTGGACTTGGCTCCAAGCATTGGTGTGTAGATCAAAAGATGAGATGAAGCACGAATAGATGCCGAAGACGTAGAACCTCCCTTTGAAGAGGGCGGATGACAAGGACTGGGAGGAATTGCCGGATCTGAAATCAGCAGGGAGAGGAGGACGGAGCTGCCAGGAATCGGAGTCGGGGCTGTAGATCTCGACGGCCAAGCGGTCCTCGATGTCGACCAAGTTGCCGATGAATCTGACACCGCCGACGACGATGAAGTTGGGGAGGAGAGAGCCGGAGGAGTCGAAAACGCCGAGAAGAGGGTTGATGCGGGAGAAGTGGAGAGGCGAGGTGGAGCGCCAAGAGCGCTTGAGGATTCTGGAGTAGGTGAAGTTGGGGGCGGTGATGAGGAAGAAGCCGTCGGCGCCGAGGAAGCAGGAGTGGGAGTAGTGGTGGGGAGGGAAGGTGGGGGTGGGGAGGCGGAGCCAGCGGTTGGAGAGAGGGTCGAAGGCGAAGGACTGGTTGTTCTTGGAGGAGGTGTTGTGGATGCCGTAGAGGAAGAACCAGGGGTGGGATTGGGTTTGGGTTTGGGTTTGCGTGGCGGAGAAGGTGGTGGAGGAGATGATGGATTGCCAGAGCTTGCAGACGGAGGAGGCTCGGACGAGGGTCGGGATGGGGAGGTAGGAGAGGATCAGCTCCGTCACGTCGGAGCTCAGGTTGGTGATTTCCGTCATGGGTTTGAGAGATAGAGAGAGAGAGGAGGAGGAGGCAGGTGGAGGAAGATGAAGAAAATGTGAGAAATGTGAGGAGAGGGAGGTAGTTGGAGATTGACTATGACACGAGAGTACAGAGTGTCTTTTTTATGGCGCCTTTTTTTATTTTTGCGTCAAAAGAGTAACAGACGCTCCCTCCACTTGGCTTCCGCTGCTTACTCCACTAATCTTGTTTCCTTCTTTGCTTTATTTGGGGTTATCGTTTGATAAAGGGCCTCAAGTCTTATATTGACATTGACGTGATACTTCCGTCTAAATTCCGTAACGATTCTGTTAATTTAATGACGTGACAAGCATGTGGACTCCACAAAAAAGGGCAGAATGGACTTTTTTTTATCCAAAATCAGACCTAATTGAACAAAAACTCCCTTTTTTTTTTTTTTTTTTTTTTCACTCTATCTCCCAATTTCCATCTCTATCTCTCTCTGGACCTCAATTTCTCGGATTTTCCCTAATTTCGGATTTTCAGATCCGAACTGCTACTGTTCAATTCCCGTAAGAAAAAGGTGAATTTTTTCTTTCTATTTGAGGTTCCTCTTTTCAATTTTCGCTTGCGAATTCAAACCTGATTGTTGGGGATTGTTTGGTGCATGTGTTCTGTGTTTTTGAATTTGATTTTTTGAGGTTTGCTTGTTCATATTTGTGTAGTTTTAGGAGAGCCCATGTGAGAATTGAGCGAAAGAAGATAGGTTGGACTGCAAATTACAGGGAGAATGGTCATTTTTGGACTGCAAATGCTGACTCTGATCTTGAAAACCTTCAAAGATCCTTTATTGTGTGGTTAACATTCAATTACTGGTACTGTGTTCCAGATCGCTATCCTCCTCCTCGTCGTTAAACGATTCAGTTTACATCAGGTTGAACCTATCGTCTCCGAGTCTTTGAAGGAAGAATATTGTCCAAATCGATCTTCGCAAGAGGATCGTTGAACAAATCGTTGTCGCCGTCTTCGAATTCGCTTCCACCGTCGTCGCTATCCTCCTCGTCATCTTCATCGTCTATCAGTATCTCTTTGCCCTTATCATCTCTCATAATCCCCTTCCCCTTGCGATCCACCACGGATGAGTCTAATTCACCTTCTTCTTCTTTTTCTTCTTCATCGTCGTATACTCGTATTCCTCCTCTTCGTCCTCCTCGTCTTCTGCTTCGTGATCTGCATTGCGTTGTAATTCAGCTTTGGAATTGCTCTTCAAATTTTTTGGTTCTTGAGTTTTTCCTTGAGAATTGTTGCCAGAGACTTGAAGCTTGTGGGATTTGTTGGGGTAGTCGGCTTGGTCTTCGCAGCTGGGATTGTGATTGCGCTTCGTGGGCAATGTGGCTTCTTGGTCCTTAGTTTAGGCCATGAATGAAGCTGCGTAAGGGACTTGCTCTAGTGCTTAGGGAATGGGGCGACGAGATGAATTAGGGTTTTGGGGGTTCTGTGAACACCACAAGGAGTGAGAAGGGTTGGGACGATCTGATTTCTTTTGAGAAATTGGATGAGAAATGAGGAAGAAGAAGATAGAAATAAAAATTTCCAAAAAAAAAAATAATAATAATAAAATAAAATAAAATAATTTAAAAGAAGGTTATTTTGGTCTTTTTTTTTTTTATTCCCACGTGCTTGCTATGTCATCAAATTGACGGAGCTGTCACGAAATTTGGACGGAGGTATCACGTCGATGTCAATATAAGACTTTAGGTATCACATTGGTATAGTTGAGAGTTCGGGTATCAAATTGACCTTGGCACTAGAGTTTGGGTACTGACAGTGAATTTTTCTGTTCTTTTAAAGTCATTAGATCATTTTTCTAATCTCCTTTCTTCACTCAATTCTGAAGAGTAAATAAGACGAATCCAATCACGTTTTGAGGATATGCATGTAATCTCCCTTTGTTATATATATATATTTATTCGGTTTTTATTCTTCATTATGCATTCAGTTAACTGAACACAATGCTTTGTACTTTGGACATGTGCAATACTAGTTCATGAACCACAAGTATAAAGTATTGCGTGATTTGAATTTTTTATAAACGCATTAAGGCCTCGTTTGAGATTGCTTCGCTTTTAAAAAAATCAGCTTTTGTTCAAAATTTTAGATTTTATTGTGTTTGGTAAATAAATAAAAAACAGCTTTAATTGAAAGTTATAGGTCACTGGCAGCATATTTTAGAAGCAGCCTAAAAGTTGCTTTTAGAAGCTACTGTGGATCAAAACACACTATGCAGTTGTTTTATGTACTGACAACACTTTTAAAAATATTATTTACCAAACACGAAACTGTTTTAATTCACAAATGATTATTCTCACAACACAGTAGCAACAGTTTTTTTTTTTTAAAAGTCACAGCAATCCCAAACTAACCCTAAATAAGAACACATGAATCTACAATTCTTCTCATACTGACTCTTTTTAGGTAGAACCATATGTTTTTCTTTATGAATGCTTCTCGAAAGAAGTTTCTTCAAGAAATATGATTAGCCCATTTATATTTTCCGTCTATAGTTCTTTCAATACGGTTTTAATAGGATAGAAAGTACAGAAGTTTGGCGGAATTCGCCAAAATATTAATTGGAAAAAGTTCACCTACATCTATATCAAACGATAGTCATCATAAATTACAACCTAGTTACATGTGTGCGTGATTTTTTTTAGAAAAAAAAAATGGGTCGGTATGAAACACAATCTAAAATAAGCCATGAATATGAAAGAAATTTTGGATGCTCGCATCACAAGTTACGTATGGACTTCTACTTAATACATGAAGTGGAATGGACTTCTTAGTTGGTAAACCAACGACGTTTCAGTTTTATCTAATTCCCTAGTTGACGAAATCGCATAGGCACACACTCAACCAATGTACTTTGTGTGACAAATGCATGCTTATTCCAATTTTGGGGATCTAACTCGGATAAGCTTAGTATTTTGTGGTCTCAAAAGTCAAATCCCGAGCTTAATTAATCAAATTCTTTCTTAATCTACATCATTGACTGTGTGGATTAGTGGACAAACGTACATATATCTCCCATTGGATGACCCAACTATTGCATTTCCACAATTTTTTTTTTTGGACTTGTTCTCTTTCCTTTTCATTTGTTAATCACACCTACTACAACTCGAAGGGTATTCTTCTTCTTCTTCTTCTTTTAGTTTTTTTAATTTTTAATTTTTTAATTTATTTTTGCTCGTAAGAAGCCATCTTACAATATGTAGTAAGATTTTGAAATGAGTTTCTGATCAGTTTGCCGAGTACGTATATGTTCATGGAGAAGTTGGTTTTCTCATTTTTTTTCATGTAGGAATAAGCTTGTAAAATGCATATATCACTTCCACAGGATGAGTTCAGTACTCTAAACTCTAAAAATTCTCTCTCCACCCGAAGTATGACAGGTTCATGGAAATACTCTCTCCAACCGAAGTATGACATGTTTATGAAATATATGATTTTTTTTTTTTTTTTTGGTCGAAGGGATGAATCAATTAAGAAGGCACAAGGCCGCAACAACAGTACAAAGGGACACAACCCAAAACAAACGCATGTGTTTGGCTCCAATTTTGCTGCAGCTGGTCAACAGTCTCTTTTCTTGCGCGGGCGTGCCAGCACCGTTCGGGTGCGGTCGTCGGGGGTGTCCCTTGACCAGACTTCTTTCAAGCAATTGTGGACGAGGAGAGCACCAACCTCGTCGTGGGATTCTTTCTGCCTCGTGGTGAGGACTTTGCTGAAGTTTCTTCTTGTTAACACAATCGATACTCAATATTGTAGATCGAGCAGAGCGACATCACCGGGAAATGTTGAGATCTTGCTAAAGCGTGACTTTAGCTTGGCTGGGTTGCTAGGGCGTTACCCTTGCTTGGCTGGTTCTGTAATCGTTGTGGTCGCGGCACTACCGTCGGCTCCCGAGGAGACTAGGACCGAAGCACGTTGACAGAGGGTTTGGTGGCACTGAAAGTCG
This sequence comes from Rosa rugosa, assembly GCF_958449725.1. NCBI lineage: Eukaryota > Viridiplantae > Streptophyta > Magnoliopsida > Rosales > Rosaceae > Rosa > Rosa rugosa. Next base: position 39,861,049 of record NC_084822.1, read on the forward strand.
GCTTCTGAGAAGACTAGGACTAGGAGTGTGATCACCGCTAAGAGAAAGAGAAAGAGAGGGAGAGGAGTTGCTCTTAGAGAGGTTTGCTCTAGAGAGAACTTAGATCATCTTAGAGATGTTGTTGTTGAATGTGAATGTGTGTGTTAGAATGAGAGGAGAATGTGTTTATATAGGGAAGAAAAAGAAGAGTGAAATGATGAGTGGAAGAAAAATAATGAAAGTAGATCTAAGTTCACTTGTAAAATATGGAAAAGATAGAGAAAAGATGAAATGAAAGCAAAGCATGAAGGTGCAGCAACATGGAAGTGGTGATGATCTATTAAAGAGATTGTAGAAGAAAAATATATCCAAGGAAAAAGAGAAAAGCATCTAGCTTTCTTCATGTGGGTAGGAAACATGAACATGTGAATATTGAGCTGGTTTTAGGTCAGTTTCTGCCCCTTTATTCCTTCAATTATTTCTCCAACAAGACTTCATTATATGCCTTCGACTTCTTCATATGAAATGTTCCACTATGAGTGTAGATCATCCTGACAAATTGTCAGATTTTTATTCCATGTGGTTGGGCCGAAAATGCTGCTGGACCTCTTACAGGTCCTGTTTTCCAGTTTTGCTTCTGTAGAAAATTGGGCTGATTGTTTGAAGGCCTTCCACTCAAAAAAAGCTCTTGCACTCTTCATAAGAAATGATCCTTGGGCTGTCTAGAATGTATCTGAAAAGTTTCAGCACATTTTGATTTCATTTGGTTAGTCTGCCACCCCTCCTTCCTTGTCTAGCTCGGTTTTTCCTAGCCGAAGTAGGAAAATATGCTAAAGTTGACTTGTCATACTTCCATAGTAGGCTTTATTTAGCCTCTAAATATATATTTCGAGCTTGTCGACAATATATAGCTTGAGCCACTGATATTGGCTCAATTTCTCCAAGACACGCCTTGTCAGGCCAAAATGCTTATTTTGGGTCCAAACAGCATGAATCACAAAGTCAAATGCCAAAACAAGCAAAGACTTGAGAAATCAAAGAAAAGAAACAAACAACTGAAAACATAAAGCTACAGTAAACCAGAAAAAGAAGGAAAAAACAACTGCAAAGCCTAGAAACGGGAAGCACCGAAATCCAACAAACATGAAGCAGCAACAGAAGATTCCGGTTAGCTGATGCCACCAACAAAAGAAATCATGAAGATGGAGGGCAGGGCAATCCATCTCTTGATAGAATACCAACAAGGGAGGATGGCGGACGATTAATCCAGACGTCCGGGCACATTCTCCGCACCGCAAGCGAGGCGAGGTGATCAATCGCCGAATTCGCTTTTCTTGAGACCCATGACCAAGCAATACGCTGTCGGAAGGAGGGAGAGTTCTTGATCTTTGCAACTGCAGGGTAGATGCTCCAGATTTTGCAAGTTGAGGGAGAGTTGATGGCATCGATCAAACACTTTGAGTCTGATTCGATGATGATTGGAACAGGGGAGAGCTTTTCGGCAAGATTGCAAGCCAGGATGGCTGCACGTGCTTCTGCTTCGAGTGCCGAAAAAGCTTGACCAATCGAATGAACACCATCAATCATCTTACTCCGGCAATCTCTTGCAATTACGCCCAACCCAACGAGGTGAGTATCAATTGCCCAATTTGCATCCAAATTTATCTTTATGTGTCCGTGAGGTGGTGGTTTCCAAAGGTAAGAAGTATGAAGGTGAGGCACACTGTGGGTGGGACGGTTGGGGTTGTGATGATGGACATGACTTTGGGAGATTTGGGGAGGACGCATAGGGATGGGATCTGGATGGATCTGGCTTGGAGGGAGAGTTGTGATGGAATTTAGGTGATGAGGTGAGTGAGTTGGATGAAGTAGGTTGGTAGAAATGGGGTTCTGGAGGTGTGGATTAATACGAGGGTGATGGGGTTGATTATAGAGAGAAAGGGAAGAGAGAGAAAGGGGAATGAGGGAAGAAGATGGAGGGGGATAGGGACATACCTGAGTGGATTGCAGGGGTTCACATGGATGCATAACATGAATTTTGTTTCTTGAGTAGAGGATAAACTCAGTTGCAGCCTTGGTAGCAGATGAAGCAATTGACAAAGGATTGATGGGAGTGCCTTGATAGATAAAGGAACAACGAGCTTTCCAAATTTCCCAACAGAGATAGGAGACCATGGTAAGATAATCTGCTTGAAGCTGTTTGTTTTTACCAGCAATAGAAATGATAACTCCAAACCATTTGTCAAAAGTGTCAATTGTTTGTAGATCAACTTTATAGTTCAGGTCAGAGGCAAACCATGTACAAACAACACCATGACATTGTAAAAAGATATGCTCAATTGACTCAGGGTAAAGTTCACAAACTGGACATAATGGGTTTTGGATGATTTTTCTGTTGAAAAGATTTAGGTAGGATGGTAGAGCATTAACCATGATCCTCCACATAAAGTTTTTGACTTTAGGAGTGACATTGAGTGCCCATATGGAGTTCCACACACTGTTGTCCACTCTATGGGAGGAATGTGCATGAATGGTGGATAGCTTAAGATTCTGAGAATGAAAGAAATGGTAACCAGATTTTACCGAATAGTTCCCGTTCTTTGTAGGTGGCCAAATAAGTCTATCTGGCATGGTTTCGTCCCCAAACAATAGTAACTCAATCTGAACCCTCTCCTCCTCAGAAAGTAAATCACTGATTTCATCCAAACACCAATTGTTAGTGTCCCAATTGATAATATCTTCCACCTTCTGAGGTCTAGAACTTGAAACAGGGAGCAGTGGTCTCAAATAACCTGGGTTAGCATTCAAAATCCATCTATCAGACCAAATATCAACCTGACAACCATTGCCAATTTGCCACCTAGAGCCTTCCACAATTAAATCTTTCCCTTCCAAAAGGCTGCTCCATGCCCAAGAAGATCTAGATCCCTTCCCAGCACTGAGGATAGAGGAATTAGGATAATAGATTCATTTAATAATCTTCGCACAAAAGGAGTCTGGGTTTGAGAACAAACGCCAAACCTGCTTAGCAAGTAAAGCGATATTAAAGTCATTGAGGTTCCGGAACCCCAAACCACCACAATCCTTCGGTTGGCCCATAAACTCCCAACTCTTCCAATGGATCTTAGATTCAAAATCTTTTTGACCCCACCAAAAGTTAGAAATTACAGAATCAATCTCTTTGCAGAGGGTAGATGGGAATTTGAAGCAATGCATTGGGAAAGTAGGAACAGCCAAAGCCACTGATTTGATGAGAATCTCCCTGCCAGCCATAGAGAGAGTGCCTAATTTCCAGCTTTGAATCTTATCCATGAGCCGAGCTTTGACAAAAGAAAGAGAGGCCTTTTTTGATCTACCCCAAATTGTAGGCAACCTAAGGTATCAGCCCGGATTAACAGTAATTGGGACGCCCAGAATTGCACAAAACTCAGCGGCAATATCTGATGAAGTACAAGGAGTGCAGTACAAACTTGACTTATCCAAATTAACAAGTTGCCCCGAAGCATCACAGTAAATACCAATTATTTTCATTATCTCCTCACAATTCTCCCTAGTGGCCTTCAAGAAGAAAATGGAATCATCCGCAAAGAAAAGATGGGAGAGGGTTAGACCATGTTGGCTTAACTTTATCCCATGGAGACTGCCAACATCACAAGCTTGTTGGATCAGAGAGGAAAAAACTTCAGAAATGAATAGAAAAAGGTAGGGAGAGATGGGGTCTCCTTGTCTTAGCCCTCGAGAAGGCCTAAAGTAACCACCAGTTTTGCCATTCAGTGTAACGGCAAAGGAGACTGAACGGACACAAGCCATCAGCAAAGAAACCCATCCATGCATAAACCCCATCTTGATGAGAACCACTTCCAAAAAGTCCCATTCAACTCTATCGTAGGCTTTACTCATATCCAACTTTAGAGCCAATTCATGCCTATCACCTGTCTTTCTCAACTTCAAGTAATGAAAAGCCTCATGAGCGACTAAGATATTATCTTGAATTTGTCTCCCCGGTACAAAAGCTCCTTGATGAGGGGAGATAATATTGGGAAGGAACGTTTTCAATCTATTAGCAAGAACTTTGGAAAGGATCTTGTACGAAAAATTGCACAAGCTTATAGGTCTGAATTGAGTTACCTTCTGAGGGCAAGGAACTTTAGGAATGAGAACAATGTTGGTTTGGTTGAGATCAGCAAGCATCTCATTAGTGACAAAGAACTCCTTTGCAGTGTTGTTGATTGTGCTGTTTATGATTCCCCAAAACTTTTGATAAAATATTCCATGAAAGCCATCTGGGCCAGGGGCTTTGTTAGCTCCCATTTCAAAAGCAGCAACCTTAATCTCTTCCTCACACAGTGGTAAAGATAAGTTGTGGTTCATCTCATCAGTAACAACAGGTCTGATGGCTGAACAAGCATTACTCCAATCTCTTGGGCCGTTGCAAGTAAAAAGATTCTTAAAGTAGCTCTCTACATCATCTCTTATATCCGATTCCTTATCCAACCATAACTCATCCTGGGATTGAAGACGAAGAATTCGATTTCGCTGTCGTCGGTGGATAGTAGTAATATGGAAGAACTTCGTATTCTTGTCTCCTGCTTTCAACCAGTTCACTCTGGATCTCTGTGCCCAGTAACTCTCCTCCCTATCCCATAACTCTGCCACCTCAACAATAAGAGTATCAGCTCTCTTTCTATCATCCGCAAAAGAGGAATCCTGAAGCAGTTGAAGTTCTTCAATGTGATTGTTTATAGTCTTTCTATAATTTGAAAATTTCAACTTACTCCAAGTAGATAAGTCCTTGGCGCAACGATCAATCTTACCAACCCATTGAGAGGCACTGGTACCTTCACAAGGAACATCCCAAGCCCTTGATATCACCTCTTTGCATTCTCTGTCGTCAACCCAAGAAGGCTCAAACTTAAAAGTTTTTGGGCCACGATCCAAAGGTGGATCAGTGTCAAAGATCAATGGGCAGTGGTCAGAACCGAGCTTTGGAAAATGAAAAACACTGGTCTCCGGCCATCTTTCTAGCCATTTCTTATTGACGATGCCTCGATCCAACCGGACTTTAATGAGACCTCCACCCGGCCAATTATTACTCCACGTAAACTTCTGCCCTTTGAATTGAATATCAATCAAATCATTGGCCTCCATAAACTCCCTCAAGAAACGCCTTTTGCCCGGATTCCAGGGATTACCACCATCTTTCTCATGAGGTCAAAGAAATTCATTAAAATCTCCTGCACACAACCAAGGGAGATCGATGCATCCAGCAAGATACCTACAATTTCTCCAAAAAGACGGTTTGGCCTCCATTGTTGGTGGTCCATAGAACCAAGAGAATCTGACCAGAGAACCATCAGATTTAAATTGCACAACAGTATCTATCAGGTTTTTGGATTTAGAGAGAACTTGAATAGTAACTGAATGATCCCACCAGAGTGCCAACCTACCAGCAGTTCTGATAGGCTTCACAGTGATGCCGAAAGGAAACTTGCAGTCCTTCCTTACCTTCTTCAGATTCTTATTTTTCATACGTGTTTCAGATAGAAAAATAAGAGATGGGCGATATTTTCCAATTAGCTCCTTAAGAGCTTGACTGGTCATAGGCCGCCCTAGCCCATGACAGTTCCAAGAGATCTGTATCATGGTGACCTTGTGGCTGTTGGCCAGCCACCACCGCCTTGAAGGGAAATGCCTCCAACCATTGAAGCATCAGAAGCCTCGTCACTTGAGCTGAGCTCATTAGTAGCCACATCACCTTGTTTTTTCAAATTGCTTGGTTTAGGCTTGGTGACACGTTTATATTTCTTTCGGGAACGTGTTATGTTTGGACCCAACGTGTTCACATGTGGGGAGGCTCTTTTCAGAGAGATCGGGCCTTGGCTAGAAGATGGGTAGTTCTGGTAAGTGGGTTGGTTGTGGTACCCTGGGTTTGCCAAGTTGGAAAAATACTCAACCATGGATGGGTATGCATGGAATTGCATTGCCATGTGATGGGGTAGTGTAGCACCCATAGGCATCTGATTAAAAGACTTGGGGTAGTGTAGCACCCATATGAAATATATGATTAGATTTCAAAAATTTAAGGCCAAGGAGTAAGCTACAGGGCAATAAAAAATGTCATTTATCTAGCGATGACCTCTTTAATGATTTTTTTTTTGAGTAAAGGAGGTCAGCCATTTTTATTCAATATGGAAAAAGCAATATTAAACAGTGATCCGCCCCAGTGGGGCCGTCAGAAAGAGACACCGCTAAACGCAATAGCACTCCACCTATTGAGTGAAGCTCAGGAGGGAGTAAACTAATAAGAATCTGACAATAAAATTTTTCCGCAGAATCCATCAGTAGACTTGCTGACAACCTCAGACCAATAATCCCAATAGTTCCTCGCAGGTATTGATCCTAATAAAAATTATAAGGTAGATGCCGAACTGAAAGCCGTCCCGGATCCCATATTTTTATAGAAAAACCACCCGGATCCCAAATCCGGATCCAAAACTTAAAAGTCCACCCAATAAGACTCAGGCCCAAGTCCAAATTATAAACTTGAGCCCAAGCCCAACTAGGTCTTCTCCCTACAATCTGACCAACACTGCCAACATTCACTGCGCCGCCGACTCGCCAAGAAGCCGCCTCTACACCACCCCGCGAGCTGCGCCTTCGTCACGAGTAGTTCCTTCGTCGGTGTCTGTCGACTATCCAGAAGTAGTAGACGGAAACTCCTAAACAATCTCCATCAAATGCAGCCCCACAAACCGGTAACGGAGGTGTCGGACTCGGACAATCCAGCTGGAAAGTCAGCCAACGAACCTGCCTCAACCGATCTACAGCATCCCCAATATGCCTCTCCATCGTCGACACATATCGGCGACGCCACTAGTGTGGCTGCCAGTCATGGTGAAAGAACCCCATCAGAACCCAGTCCAATCGCAACCCTGCCGGAGCCTCAATTCGTGAAGGATAGCAAGGTCCTAAACGGAAATCTGACCTCCATGATGTCGTCAAGAGCCCTGCATCCTAGATCTTCCAGTCACCAGCAGCCACCAATCCAAATAGGCGATGAACAGAAAACGACCTCAATCTCCAGTTCAAACCAATTTGAGGAGGAGAGAAAACCCCTGCCTCAGAATGGGTCAAGGTTCTCGTCTTCTTGGAGAAAAAAGGTTAAAAGGAAGAGACGTCCTGGACCGTACTCGACAGCTGCGACACCAGAGGAAGTGCCGGAAGTTTGCTCCATCGGAGATGGAGGGAGGTGCAGAAACGCCTACCCATGGGCGGCGTTCTCTCTCAAACCCTAAAAAGAAGTAAAGAAACCTCTACAAAATAGTTGATATGACCTCTTTAATGATATATTGTAGAGAAATTTTAAATATACCTCACTAACTACTTAATGCACACCTCATATTCAATGCATCACTAATTTAATTTCTCATTCTAATATTTTACTAAATTCACAACCCAAAGTACCTAAAATATTCTTAATCTCAAATATCATGAAATATCCTATTATTTGACTATATTAAGGCTACTATTTTAATATGATTAGTATTTTGACGTTTTGTAAATGACCATATTGATTTTTTTTTTTGACGAAATAAACACTGAGCTTTATTCATCAGATATGAATTTGATCATACAATAGGGCATTCGATAGAATAGTTAGAGCAAAGTTGAACCACTCAGTCTGAAAAGAAGATTCAAATATGTGATTTGCCAACCTATGAGCAACAGTATTCCTATTTTCATGGAGCAAATCAATAGAATTGAAAGACTTTACCAACTTTTTGATATCAACCACAAGGTTGCTCAGCAAGGAAAGATCCCTCACTTAATTAGTAACGATATGAATAGCTACTAGACAATCACTCTCCACCACAACTTTTGTCACTCCCTTGAAGCAATTGCAAACCATGTTTGAGAGCTAATAATTCAACATGAAGGTCTCTCATTCTGTAATTATGTATAAATAGTTAGATAAACACATGACCTCCCTATTTTAATACAATAATAAAGTTAGAAACTATCTAATTTAATTTTTTTCTTAAATAAACTGTAATTAAATGGGGAGAGACTTTCTAATGAGGAACACTAAAATGAGTACTAATTGATGACTTTCTACTCAACGGTTTGGAAGCCCCACATTTCGATTACATTACGGCAAATCAACCGTTAGATGTTTATGTATACATGAGTAGATCACTTCTGAAAAGTTTCTTCTAAATTGCTAATCGTTAAAGTACCGAACTAGAACACATCAATGCACGAACCAAATCTGTCAAGCATGAACCGTTTATGTTCATAATTGATAAATCACAATTATGAATGTCTTAACGATTTTCAATTGGCTGAAAAATTGCATATAAATTTCTAAACATCTAACGGTTGATTTGCGAAAAATGTGATCGAAAAGTAGGTCTAACACAAAAGTCCTCAACTAGTCCTTATTTGAGTGGTTCTCATTAGAAGAGCTCCTATTATAGAATAATATAAGGATAATATGATTATTTTCTTCTTCTTCTAATACACAGATTTAACCTACCTATAAAATCTGATTTAATATATAATATAATAGGGATGTGTATTAAGTAGTTAGGGGCGTGCCCTTAAAATTTTTCTATCTTGTAATGCATATATAAACTATATAAATCTTAAAGCACTCTGTAACAACCCAATCCGCATAGCAAGATTCTGTCGATTTTTGGATGTGATCCTCATGGTTTTGTTCTTGGGCGCCACTCCAAAACGCATCTTACTATGAGGAGATGAGTTTGCACATATAAAGCACATCACCTCTTCTCCCTCGGGCGATGTGGAATCACTACACACTAAATCTTTACGATCCTGATCACATGGTCAGTTGCTGACCATGTGATCAGGACTGAAATCTTTATAACAAATAAAATTCTAACATCGAGGAAGAGGTTAAAAATAGATATGAAACTATATGTATTCAACCATTAAGTACTATTACATATTTGTCCTTAGAGGGCCACAAAAATTATTTTTTGTCTCACGATGACCTCTTTAACGTTATCTTATAATGTACGCATAAATTTTAAAGTACTATGTTGAACCATTAGTTATTATATTGAAAAAAATTATAATATTGAGAGAGTGGTCAAAAGTAGATATGAAACAATGTGTATTCAATCTTTCTCGTGAGTGAATCTCATGAACACTTTTTTATGTATGTATATTTTATTTGTTTAGTTACTTTCAATATATCACATTTAGGAAAAATTCTTGCGTACGGCAGCCGCACAGCCACGTGGTGCGGCTGCCCAATCATAACCCACAAAAATTTTACTTCATTCCGAAAATGTCCCTGATTTTTAAAGGTGAAATACCCAAAATACCCCCCTGCTAAGGGTCTGATTGGTCAGCCCGTACCACGTGTACTTTACGTCTGCCGTACGCAAGACTTTCTCCACATTTAGATACATAGATTAACTTTAGTGAAATGAAATTGAAATTAATTTGAAGGTTTAAGATGTGTTACAATAAACAAGACAGGTATATGGTCTTATCACTGCCAAATCCAATTGTGGGTTGGAGTAAGTTAGTGTGGCATAAAGCCTTGCAGCCACGTAGAAGCTTGGTTGCTTGGAAGTTATATATGAGAGGATGCTTACAGCTTACTGAGGATATTTTGTCTCATGCATGTGGAAACAATGAACCATCGATCTATTCTTTAATTGTCACTTAATTCATGACTTTTGGGAATGGCCTGTTTTTTTTTTTCAATGTGAACTTGCTGCAAAATAATTCAGTACTTGAGCTTATAAGCCCCGGTCATATAAATGAGATGGTCCATTCAACAAAGCTACTTTGCAGATTTGTCTTTTGTATTGCTTTGTGGTGCATATGGACAGAAAGAAATAAAGTTAGTTTTGATGGTGCATCTTTTGACTCAGTGAGGTTTAAGCATCTTGTTTTGGTCTCTTCAAAGGAGTCGGCATCCATTCAATTTGTTTCTTGCACTGCTACTTCGAGAATGTAGAACATGTTTAATGTGCTTGGCCTCTCACCCTTGAGTTTGAGAGCTCCATGTTCATTCCTGTGCATTGGGATCCTCCCCCTGTAAATTGGTTAAAAGTTAATATTGATGGTTCGTTTCGTAATCCGGAAACGGCAGGCTTTGGGGGTGTTTTTAGAGACCATGAGGGATTGTTTCGGGGTGCCTTTGCACATAAGGTTGAGGTTCTTAGTGCTATTGATGCAGAGGTACTGGCAGTAATAGAGGCCTTGGGAGTTGCTTGGAGAAAGGGTTGGACTCACTTATGGCTAGAAACAGACTCATATCTTGCGGTGCACTACTTCAATAATCCTAAGTTAATTCCATGGGGATTGTTAGTGGTGTGGATCATAATTGTGTGTATTTCTCTTGTCTAATCCATTTCAGAGTTAATTACTCATGTGAAGGCAATATGGTAGCAGATGCGCTTGCTTATTATGGTGCTACTAATGTTGGTGCTAGGTGGTGAGATTCTTTACCTACCTTCATTGCTGGATATTATGGAAAAGATTTATCGTCTGCTCTTTCTTATAGATTTCGTTAATGTCTTGGGTCTCTAGATTTGTTTGGATTGCAGTTACATTTTTTTTTTTAGAAAATAGATAATTTCATTATTTATCCATGGCCAGAAGGCACGTACATCAGATGCTGTCTCATACCAAAAATCTAGATGGCACAAGCCTCCAAGCAAAAGACAGGTGACCCTCACTGTTAACACATACGCTCACTTATTAAGCCTGACAACAAAGAAACCAAATTCTCACTACTAGCCTCTCTTTGAACAGTAAATTCTCATTATTATCATTCATTGTTTTACAATTGAAAATGAACTTTACAATATTAAGAAATTTATTTCTAATATCAAGGTAATTTAAGTTCACATTCTTTTTGAAGGAATAAACCTAAAAATTTATTGAAATAGGGACAATGAGTACAACCGTAAATGATGTTCATCTAGTATTGAAATAAACAATTTTAAATTTGTTTTTACAATTGAAATATAAACTTTACATTTTCGAACCTAATATAAAGAACATTATAACACTTCATCTGTCATCTCGACTAGCACTTTGCAATGTAGTCTTCAAAAATCTCCCAACTACTAGTGCCCTGCATGTTGTGATTCCTTATACAATTGCAAATTACCTTCATAGATCTATTTCAAAGGTAAAACTGTATTAGGATTTACATACATATATCCAAAATATATTATCTAAATTATAGGTATATTAATTGTCAATACTATAGGTTATGGAATAAACAACCTATGATATAGAGTCACACAAATAATTTAAAACTACAAAAACAAACATCTAAATCATATGTATTACATATTAAAGCAATCTAAGTATCTGGTAGTTAAAAACAACGATTCTACTTTGAAGGAATGAAACTAAGTTTTGTACCAGATTCATAAATTGAAATTTCTAATTACTAAACATCCATCCAATTCAAGCTTTACACAAAATCAAGAGGTTAACAAAGATATTATACTAAATAAATCTGATGAATAGGTAATTTGAATTACGAATATGATATATGTACCTATTTGAAAGAAACTCTCTAACCCATAAGAAAATGATGAAATAAACCTCATGAATAGGTCGTTTGAAATCATCATTTGAAATCATATGCAACTTTGTGAAAGGTTTCCACCCAAAGAAAAAATGACAAATGAATTCACTAGCTTCTATATATAGGAAGAAACATACCAAAAATTCATCATTATATGATAATAATGAGATTAATGTAAACACCTAAAATTAAGTACTGATAAAAACCTAAAGTGAAGGTAATACCAACAATAACGTCAATCAAACTCCATAATATTTGCTAGATGATTTTGACTATTAATCCTATTTAATAGGTGAATGAGGAATTTGATAGTGGCAGCTTTAGTAATTCTTAACAACATTGAGTTTTAATATTTATCCTATTTAATAGGTTTTTTTATTTTAAATAAACCTAATTAATTGGTTTGGGTGTATATTAAAACACTCTTATGGATGAGTTTATTCTAAAAGGGGTGTGTGAATTTGGGTGTAGAATCAAATTCCCCTAAAATCTGCCATTTGCAGCTCGGATGTACAGTCTGGCTCAAATGTTCATGATCACTACATCTGTCATTTCATGTCGAAATGATCAAAGTCCTAAATCTTCATAATATGGGTAACAGTAGCTATAAACCAATAAGCTTCAGGTAGATTTCTATCTCAAACCAATAAGCATGCAGGTAAAACCGTAAAACTATATGTAATGTTAAACTATATCTCAAAGTTATTAGAAGGGTTTGAGATAGAAATCTACCTGAAGCTTATTGGTTTATAGCTACTGTTACCCATATTATGAAGATTTAGGACTTTGATCATTTCGACATGAAGATGGTAATGATCGAGTTGTGACGGCTGTGGATTGGCCATAACATCTCTTTCAAAATGGCATGAGAATTAAGGCGGTTGCCATTATTTTATTGGGTTCTATTTCATGAAACAATTCTGTGGTAATTATTAGCATTTGTGTTCTTTGTTCTCTACTGGTTCTTTCTCATTTCTTGTCTTCAAGGAGTCAACGAAAATGTTATGAAATTACAGTCCTGATCACCTGGTCAGCAACTGACCAGGGATCATTTGCTCAATCACCGTCCGATTTCAATCGGACGGTTTACAACTCTCTTCTCCTCTCTCATCACTTAGCTGTGAACCGTCCGATTTCAATCGGACGGTGAGTGAGCAAAAATTCCATGGTCAGCAGCTGACCATTGGAACGGGATCGTATGAAATTAAAAGACCTGAAAATGATATGAGCTGATGTGGCTATGATTTAGCCATTAGATCACTTGGTTTCATAACTTTACGTAACTGCACACCCTCTGCACTGCAGAGGAGCCAGATCCCATATAACTATTCACATGTAATATATCTGCTTTTTCAACTCAAAACAAAGTATGTACCTTAAAACAAATGAAGATAACAGGTAAAGTTTTTCATAATTCCATGAAGACACTCAAATAAGACACCAATTTAAAACTTGCATCACTTAGATGCATGGATTACTTTGGTTAGAATATAAACTGATCTAGGCCAATTTCATTGATAAATCATTTCCTTGATTTTACATTCAAACATCTACCGTCTCAAACTCTCAGAAAATTAAACATCTTCAATCATTATATATAAGGTACAATCATTAAGCATTTGATTGAAGCAACTTTTGAAAACTACACTCTAGGCCTTCCTTCTTCATTTCATAGCTCTAGCACAACAACTGTCCGAAAAAAAATAATCTCAGGGTTAGTTTAAAGGAAGCAGGTCTAGCAAGTTTTTAAAGAAAAAAAGAAGAAGAAGGATATATATAGTGATTAAGAAGTATGACGTACAGTCTGAGTCTGAGGTGATCCAATTCCCATTCTTGGGTTGCCAGTGATCTGAGTCCTGAAGCTTCGTTGAATTCAAAGATTGAATGTTCATAATTTGATCATTCTTCAATGAAGATGCTACTGAAATTGCCGAGTAGGCAGAGGAAGTGGTGGAGCAGCTTTCCAATTCCCATCTAAAGCTGATCTTTGGGGAGTCATTGCTTAACTGATCATCATCTGGTACTGGTTTTAGAGTTCCACGATTGCGAAATTGCAGAACCTGAATGGATACAACACTTTTTAAGCCCAAAATCAAGAAACTAGAAAATAATGTTTCAGATTGGTAAATATATAGCTAGAGGAAGTTTCTCTTGCGAGAGAATATGACATGTTATTTTGTTGTTATATATCAATATTTGTCAAGTATTAATTAGATGAACTTTTTTTTTTAAATTTGTGATCCAGATTCACGGTATGCCAACATAAGATGTCAGATATAAACGTAAATACTATATCTAGAGGTTATATACCTTTCGGCCAATGTATTTTCCACCCTTTCCAGCTGATTTTGCTGCAGCAGCCCATCTTATTAGCTCCTTCATTCTTGATAATGTTTTAGTCTTGTCCCCCTTAATCCTTTCTTTCTTTTCTGATGCTCCACATTGGTCATGGTTTTTGTTAGTAGAGGTTGATAACGTCGAGTCACTTACTGGTAAAACCTTGCTGCCTACATTAGCTGCATCCACCTTGTTACTATTTTCCAAACCTCTAGCAATATCTTCTTTCTTCATCTTCATGGATCGAGTCCAACACTGCTTTTGCTGCCTCCTATTTATGCTATCAAGTCTCCTCAAATGAATAGTACTATGAAAGCAAGCCTGTGCTATATCCTTTCTACAAAGAAAGGCAAATGGCCTGAACTTCTTACGAGCGAGTTTGCTTTCTTCAAATCCTTTTGTTTTTCGATAGACACTAACACCCCCACTCTTAAAGACAATTATGTAGTTCTGTTTAGCTTCTTGATCTGGAATGAAAGAAGTAACAAAAAAGATTAATAAAAAATTATAGTATGATTGGAAAATGGGTTATTGAAAACCAAGTTTCTCTTACCACTAATTTCTTTTTTCTTGTTGGTAGGAGCAGAAGTCTCCTCTCTTGCTTGTCCTTGTGTAACTTTAGAAAGCCATCGAAGAAACTGCTATATTATAAGTCAGAGAACATCAGTTTTGATTGGAATGCAAGAAATGAATTTGTTTGGCTATGAATTTACACTGTTTTACCTGCATGATTAGGCTTGTGTTTAGAGCCTCCCTTATATAATGCTGTGATTGTAAAGAGTGTGAAGCAGATGACTTATTTGGTCAAATGGACAGCACGGAGAGATCTATCTAAGCTGTCTGGATGCTCAAGATTCCTGTCTCGTCTTTGAAACCCTTTGGGAGAAGAAGACAAATGAAAATTTGAAGTGAATCTAAGGAAGATGGGTGAGACAACTAAGCAGTGAGTAGGAAGATTGGTAAGTGATTCTTTGTAACATGGGGAAAATATATAAGGATGACAATGTGGTGCTTATTAAAAAAAGATATGATTTAAGTAAGAACCAAGATGTATTTAGCCCTTGTGGCTTTTCTTTTAGCCATACACTTGTATCCCCCATGGTCCATCAATCCCATATTCCCATTGGTCCCCTTCTAGGATTTACCAGTCCAAGATTTACTAGGGGTTTGAGAAATACTACTTTACCTTTCTATAAAAGTTGGTTTTGGAAATGGTTAAACAAATTTTCAAACAAGCATTATTGCACCAGCAAGAATATTCACTTGTTCAAATGCTTGAGGCTATTAACATAGTGATCTGTGAGCTAGAATATGCTGCACAGAGACTTCCAAGCAGGAGGACATGAATACATTATAAGGGATTATAAATACAGAGTTGTAAGAAACACTGAAATTTGATTAAAAAAATGAAAGAGGTTGGAGGGTGCCATGTTCCCTAACAGACTATAAATGCAGAAATTTATAAAAACTGTTACAAGGGAAGAAAAGGATTATCACTGGTTATTAGATTCCTTACTATTTTTGGCCAGTTGGGTAGAGTTTAGAATGAAATTGAAAATTGAAAATTAAAAACAATGTAGCTGCATTTCCAGGCAATTCTCTCTCCTCCTTCTCCACTCATATACACCTATAAATATTTACACCCTCAGTGTGTCTGTGACTGTGTTTCAGTTAAACTAATATTGAATACACATGTTGGTTGAGCATGTGGAGGAGGAGACATTTCTGGGCTGGTTAAGTGTTAATGCTTTGTGAGCACAAACAAGGACTTATTGTTGCTCTCACATGGGGTTGAGTACAGATCATATGCAGATATGCTCTAGTAAGATGCACACAAACTATATTTTATTTACTCTCGAGTTAAATCTAAACAAGAGGTCTAGTTTGTTGAGCTTATCTCTGTGTCTGTGCTTCTCTGCCCTTTCATATTCACTGGCTTTATTGAGATTATAGAGACTTGGAGAGATTTCATTTATATGTGGCAGCTACTTCATTAGGGAACTCCCACTAATCTTGATTATTAAAGCAAATAAACGCGATTTCTGGTAATCATTTAACATGAAGAATGATGTGTTTCATCGTCCACTTAGCTTTAGATTTTGATAATGTCAGGTGTCACTGACCATGCTACTGCCGGGAAGGAATAAGTTCCTCTCATCAAACCTGTCGCTATTTTCGCATTCATGTGTCGCTGGGGCTCATGGTTGTGGTCTCATCCACGTCCTGTATTTCTCAGTCTGTGAAGCAGAGACGCTAGAGAATGTTTGGCAACAGAACACTACCTATTGATTACCAAACCAAATTGACATGCCAAACCCCAAGTCATACACAGGCTATAACGGTCATTCATGGTGTAGGGGTCATTCATGGTCGATATGCCTTGAATAGATCTCAGCTACGTAGCATAATAAATTAGTTGCTGTCAGTTTTGGCGTATACAAATGTATTGCATAGAGTAAGAAATAAATGAAGGTATTGCAGCAACTGCCTTTGAATAAGTCTGCAATTCAGCACTACCCAATTCCACCAAAAAGAAAAACAGTACTTTAACAACAACCAAAATCCCAGAGAATGATGCCTTCTAGTAGATACTGTTCAACAGAGAGCGATGATGCTCTGCTTGTCATATCCTCAGATGACATTGTTTTTGCTTAAACAAATATACAGACAGAGGGGGAATAGGAACACAGGCAATAACAATAAGGAAACTTTTTTACACAATACTTCAAATGCAAATTATTGCTACATTCAATGATCTTTACATTCTGAAACAAGCAAATCAAATCCCTAATAGACTATATATTATAAACATAAAAGATGAAATAATAATCAACCACTTAACAATGACCTTCAAGTCCAGCATAGTCAGCACACAGCATCAATCTCCATGTGAAACTGAAACAATCATAGCTCGACTTGGTTGATCACCTACTTGAAAGAGAACAACTGAGCTGTGTAGAGAACATGAACTGAATCCCCCGCAGAATGAAGAGAGCATGCACTTGATAGACCCATACACTTGCATTACCATTGTCCATACAATCATTTATGATTATATCAACACTCATGCAAAACCCGAGCTGATGGGGTTTTCAAACCGTAGATCCAAGGAGCAGGTCTTGTCTGAAAGGCAGCTTCTGCGGTTGCTAAAACAATGTGAAGACATTCATTAGGTCAGCCAAAACCTATCTGATACAGAATTCCAGTAGATATCAAGTTTCTGTCAAGAAACAGGAAATTTTACCAGATTGCACGGCATATCTCATGGTCGATCTTCATCTGACCTAGATCTTGTCAAACGCCGGCGCCTTCTGGGAATTGGAGATACATCTCTGTCATTCAGCATGAGAATATTGTCCTCCTCCTCATCATCCTCATCATCTTCATCATCATCCTGAAGACCCAACAGATTCTCACCCCAAAGTAACCGGCGTTCGGATAAAGCTCCCGCTGACCGCCGATGTCTAGTCCAAGCCCTTGCCCTTGCCCTCGGTTCCCCAGCACGATCAACTGAACCAATCATCTGAAACAAAAACATGGTAGTCCACCAAGGGCCATTAGCTTCACCAGTACCACTTTCCCCTCCACCCCCTAGCCTATCTCCATTTTCAATAACATAATCCCCAACCACAACAGCTCCTGGCATGGCTGAATGAATGGCACTAACTACATCACCAAATTCTCTCTGGTGCTCAAGGTGTCTCCAGGCTCGCTCTCTAGATGGGTCAACGTCTGAGGGTCGAGTAGTGGGATGAACTCTCCTAGCATGCCGACGCAACTCCTGGTAGTTACCAGAAAAGGAGCATCCTTCACGAGAACAACTTCGCTTCTTCAGATTAAGATACTTTCTGCAATCTTCCACAACCTCCCAGCCAAGGATGTCTCCTCGACACAAAGGACATTTCAAGCTCAAGTTTGACTCTGAGGAATTCTCCACATCCAACTCACTATGCTCAACCCTTTCCTGAACTGACTCGGAATCAGCCAATCCCAAAAGTTCTTCTGGCAGAAGTGGCATATTTAGATCTTGAATAACATGTTCCTGTGGCTGTCCAGGTGAATTGGCAGATATTACAGCATTGCTTTCAATCAAGTTAGGACTTTCATTAGCTTCATTCAAATCTGTTCCCGATGCCATATCAGAATTATTATGAGAGCCATGATGGTTTGTAGGTAAAGAACTGACTAAAGTTGGACTCTTTGTATTATTTTCCCTCAACTTTTTAAAACGGTCCAGGCAATTTGAATGCCTGTAACTCGTATCACAAATGTAAGATCTGCAACCCTTGTCATGCGAGCTGCAAAGGAGGAGAACTGCATTATGTGGATGGTCCATGCAGATAGGGCATGAAACAGCATCCAGTTCTTTGTAAAGAGCACGAATATCTGAACCAGTATCTATTCTTCGTTTCACACCAGCCATCTTGCATAAACTGTTTAATTTACTGTGGAATTTATTAGGACAAGGACACAAGTACCAATCAATAGGGAGGGCGATTGCAGAAAACAACTTATTTTTCATATCACATAAAACAGTGGAAGCATGTATATTGAATGTATACATCCCTTTGGGTCACCAAACACATAAATATAGTGCAAAAACGTTCTATATTGCAAAATAGTCAATCATATCATCTCTTCCTCCCCCTCCATTTTACATGAAAACATGTTTGAATCACTATTTAAAAATTCTGATCCAGTACCAATTCAATTTAAAAAGTAGGAAAACAAACGCCTACTAAACTCTAGACAGCTAACAACAAAAAAATAAAATTCAACCGCACTAGCAGTATCCAAAAAAACTGAGCAAAATCAAGTCCTTAAAAAGAACAATACGCTGCCAAGACCGGTTTATCGAGTTCCTACTGCTTAATCCCCAACTGTGCAAATCAGAATAATAACTCTAACCACATTTTAATGCTAACATGACACATGTACATTTACCCAGACATATGTCACAGTAAAGGCTCCAAAATGAAAAGCTTTAAAAATATATGTAAGGAAAGAGAGAATCATTCAACTAAATGTACACTTACCAAAAGGAAAAGGTCTAAATAAATTCCCTACTGAGGCTTCTGAATCTCTAGTTGCATTAGCAACTGATAATACTGAATCTTTAAACCACAATGCACTCTTATAAAAGCTCCAAAATGTGAAACTAATGCAGCAATTGGACAGCAAGGTAGAACTTGAAGGAATAGAATTCTTGATTAAATAATTAACTGGCAACTACTCATGTCAAGGTCCCCAATGAGTCTTGAGACCTGCAGTCGTACCACAAAACAGAAGTCATGTCATGCATACAGCACCTTAGTCCAATAGTTAAATTATTCATTCATAGATACAAGTATTCATAGGAACTGCATGTGCTATACATGCATCGTATCAGATTTAACTTTGAACTGATATTACAAAGAAATTCCAAAGAGCATAAAAAGAGCTGTTGAGAAAATAAAGGCTGAAAATTATGTTCCAATTACCCAACATTTTAATATTTTATATGATCCAAGACATAACAACACAAAGCCCTTCTACTCGAAAGCATCCTAATAAAGGATACATGCATACAGATATGATCTAGTTCACAGCACCAATAAGTAACAACTCCACACCATTTGTAGCAATAACAGGTTATAGACAAGCATCAAATCAATTGAGGCTTGAACTGAATTTCAAAGAAATAATCGAGATCATGAAATCCCAGATATAGATTTTCAAACCTCAGCCAACAAATCATAAACATTTACAATGATCTAACCATACATTCTATCTACTCAAAAGCAGTATAACAACAGAGTCCGATCATGATCGTTTCAAATGGAAACCCAAACAGACAGCCCGAGACAAATTTCCGATACCTAGTCCTCTCAAATACTGCAAATCGCAATGAAATTAAGCAAATTTACAAAGACATTGAGCATTATTAACAGGTTTTGATCAACATGGCCGATCCCAATTTTACAAATTACGAATCTTTACCCGATCACAATGATTTATAAACCCAAAGATAAACCCCCAAAATCAATCCAAACCCTAACCCTAACTCCAGCCCTATTTCAAATTTTAAGACGAAAGATATCGAATTGAGGGAAGAAAAATTACATAAGCAAGCAGCCAATTGAGCAGGGATCGAACCGAACCGAATCGAATCCAGCAAAGGAATCAGATCAGCAGGGATCGAATTTCTGGGGATTGAAGCGGAGGATTTGAGGATGAAGTCGTCCTTAGAGTTTTGTGGATTTGGGAAACTGGGGATTTGTGGGAGGAGAGGATGCGTTTTGTGAGGGGCGTTTGGTATTTATAAGGCGCTTTGGAGGGTAGTAAACCATCGGCTCTTGAAAACCGCCTTTGATTAGAGCGGTCGAGACTGGCTCTTGCCTCTTGATGACACGTGGCTTGAATCAGGTGGGTGTGGGACCCTCCCCCCGGGGAGGTCAATCCTTTGCAGGGTACGTTTGTGTTTTTGATTTGCAATTTCGTATCCCACCTAGAATGCAATGCTTAGTCGAGTCGGGTCGGGTCGGGTCGGCTCACAATTGAGTTTGTTATAATTTTTTGGGTTATTATCACAAATGGTACATGAACTTATCATCTATTTTATCGATGGTACCTGAACTTCAATTTTGATCACAACCAGTACCCGAACTTTTCAATTTCATTTTAAATGGTACCTAAAGCGACATTCGGTCACTATTCCGGCAAAAAAAAAAAATAAGTTCAAGGAAAATCTATTACCAAAAAGATCATCACTATGATCGCAGCCCTCGAAATCACCAAAGATCATTACTATGATCGCCTCACATGCCGTTTTTAGTCGAAATAGTGACCGAAGGTGGCTCTAGGTACCATTACAAAAGAATCCGAATAGTTCAGGTACTGGTTGTGACAAAAAATAAAATTCAAGTACCATCGATAAGATTGAGGTATAGTTCAGGTACCATTTGTGATTTTTACCCTAATTTTTTTAAAAAAAAAATTTTTCGATAAACAAAAGGAAGTACAAAATGAAACCTCTATAACATGATCCCACACTTAAGCGTACTATCTAAAAGAAAAGGCCTAGCTAGTAGGGAGAGGAAGAGCACGGAGCCAACTCTGGGCTTGGGAACAATGTCCAGTCTTGGCTATAGCATCAGCCAAGAAGTTTGCTTCTCGTTTAGTATGTCGGAATGAGGACACTTGAGTTAGTCTAGCAAGAGCTTTTAATATCTTATAGCACATGTTTAATTCTGCAAGGTGGAGGATCTGATGCTGTCTAGAAGCAACTTAAAATCACATTCAACTTCAATATTTTTAAACCCATGAAGGCAGGCTGCTTGTAAACCTGCTCGTAATGCTAAAACTTCTGGCATCAGCACATCCTCAGGGCCAACCTTATTTACTGGCTACTAAGAGAGGCTCACCATTTGAATCTCGAAAAACAATCCTGCAGGTGCACTTGAATTCAAGATAACTGAACCATCAAAATTTATTTTTAAACTACCAGGCTTTGTAGGAATCCATTTAATAACAAGTTGTGAGGGTCTTTTTGGTGGATTAGTATGAAGAGACTTAAAATTGCTCCAAGTTCTGGCAGCAGCATGCACCACCTTTGAAAGGACAAAGACTAAGGGCACGTTTACTTACTTGGAATGGGAGAGAATGATTACGGGGTAAAAATATTCCTACGTTTACTAACATATAAAGGAATCGGAGTGATTCCGGGTAAAAGAATTTTTGCGTTTACTAACACATGAATGAATCGGAATGGGTGTAGGTCCCACCTCTTTATCAGGAATCGATTCCTGAATACTCAGGAATTTGATTACGAAGGGGGGAGATGGGTTTAGGAATCAATCCTCCGGAATCAATACCGTACCGATTCCTTTCTTCTCCCATTCCACTTGTCTCCGATTCATGATTATTTTTCATTCCAAGTAAGTAAACGTGCCATAAGTTTTTGAAGATCATATCATTCCTGGCTTTCCACAATGAATAAGCAGTAACAAGAGATATAATTTGTTGGTCAAAATAGTGTTTCCACAACTATGGATTTTAAGTTTGTTTAAGGTATATTAATGTATTGGGAATAAATCTCATTCTAAACTTTATATGTTCAAGTAATATTAGAATTGTTGTATACAAACAAAGGAAAGAAATTCATGATGAAAGCTCTCTTCCAACCTAGCTCTCTCTCCCTGCAGGTTTCTGACCATCGATTTTCGAGTTTAACGACTCTACACCTTCTCTCTTGCTTGTCCCTAAAGTAGTGGCCCATTCCTAGTTTTTTAAGGAAAATGTCCATTTACCCAATTTGAGTTACACTAACCCCACTTACCTAATAAATTACATATTTTTTGCCCTCATACCCTTTTTTCTTATTGCTTTTTGTTTATTTTTGGGACAATTTTTTCCTCTCTCTCTAGAGAGAGAGAGAGAGAGAGGTTATCGGAGACTTCACTGGACTCCGTTCACCGGCCGCCTGAATCCCGTCACCGGCAGTGGGAGTCAGGGGACTGGCGATTGGAGTTCGGTTTTATTGCTCCCAAATAATACCCAATAAACTTTTATTGCCCCTCAATAAAAAATATATTGGTTTTATTAGGTGGTAATAAAAGTCTCCGGTGACCTCCGAATCTGTGACCAGAGTCCTGCATCCGGTTTTATTGGCCCCCAATAAAACTCAATAAACTTTTATCCTCCTTCCCCCCCCCCCCCCCCCCCCCAAAAAAAATATTAGGTTTTA
Source organism: Rosa rugosa (assembly GCF_958449725.1). Taxonomy (NCBI): domain Eukaryota; kingdom Viridiplantae; phylum Streptophyta; class Magnoliopsida; order Rosales; family Rosaceae; genus Rosa; species Rosa rugosa. Next base: position 39,883,677 of record NC_084822.1, read on the forward strand.
TTGAGAGGTAATAAAAGTCTCAGGCGATTTCTTCGGTGACCTATAAGATCTCCGACGACCTGTGACCAGTGATCGGAGTTTCGCGTCCTATTTTATTGCCCCGCAATAATACTCAATAAACTTTTATTGCCTCCAATAAAAATTTATTGAGGGTAATAAAAGTCTTCGGCGATCACTCCAGTGAACTATAAGATTTTCGACGATCTCTTTGATGATCTTCGGTGACTAGAACCCCGCGTCCGGTTTTATTGCCCCCCAATAATAAAAATTATTGGATTTTATTGGGGGTAATCAAAGTCTCCGGTGACCTCTCTTGTGACTTATAAGATCTCTGACAACCTCTTTGGAAACCTCCGACGACCGGTGACAGGTGATCGGAGTCCTGCGACCGATGATCAGAGTCCCGTGTCCAGTTTTATTGCCACCCAATAAACTTGCATTGCCCCCCCCCCCCCCAATAAAAAATTATTGGATTTTATTGGAGGTAATAAAAGTCTCCGACGATCTCTCCGGTGACCTATAAGATCTCCAACGATCTCTCCGGTGACCTATAAGATCTCCAACGATCTTTTTGAGGACATCCGGTGACCAGAGTCCTGCGTCCGGTTTAATTGCCCCTAATAATATTTAATAAAATTTTGTTGCCCCCCAATAAAACTCAATATACTTTTATTGCTCCCTAATAAAAATTATTTGTTTTACTGGGGGATAATAAAAGTCTCTGGTGATCTATAAGATCTTCGATGACCTCTTTGGAGACCTTCGGCCGGTGACCGGAGTCCAAAGAAGTCTCAAATGACTTTTTAATTATTTGAAGGTCAAACTTGTCTTTTACCTTTAAATGGGGTAAGTGGGCACACTAATCCTTTATAGTGGAGTAAATGGGCATTTGTTAGGCCGAATTTGGGAATTTGGTCAAGAGCCCAATTTTTTTTCCTTCTTGTGGGGGATGGCGCAATTGCAGTCGTTTGCCCTATCAGGCCCGAGGTTGATGGCGATCTTCATCGTCATGGTGAATCTCGGGCTGTCATTGGATTACTGCAAGGTTTGGATCTGCTGAGCGGTTGCGGTAGATGACTAGGTTGTGGTAGCGGCTTTGCTGCTATCGATTGAGGTTCTGTGCAAGCTAAGGTTTCTCAAGGTTGGGGATTTTGGTCTCAAGTTGGAATTTGGGCCTTCCTAGTGTGGGCTTGGGTCTCCTTAGTTTTTTGGGTTTTCTTTTTTGTTTTAGTTTTCGGCCTGCTTCCTTTTTTACAAAAAAAAATGCTAGGTCTTTCCCCCCCCCCCCCCCCCCTTTTTTTTTTTCTTTGAAATAAGGGCTGGTGCGACCGTTCTCAACCTTGATTGATAAGGAAAATAGGGCTTTGTTAATTCTTTTTGTCACGCCCCGGATTTTGAATGATAAATTCAAATCCGAAACCTGAATAATTACAATTACAAAATCCAAATCTCGAAACTTCGAGTTCATTATTACAATTCACTCTCACAATATATTATAAAGCTCAAATGAGCATAACACACCTCACAACTTACAATTGTTGTAAAACTCTAACAATTGCTCTAACCGCGCGATCACCGTCCTGGTTCTCCTGTCCTGTAGGATTACCCGCTACACAATTTGAATAGTGTACCGGGAGTTGCAACAACACAAAACCCGGTAAGCTTTTTACAGCCAGTATGAGTAAACAAGAAAGAACTGTTGATTTATTAGATTTCAAGACTACCACAAACCCACGTTACTTTCTCACTCTCATATATATATATAGACACTTATGAGTTACTCTCAATTTAGCTCATAAGATCACTCACTCTCATATATATATGTAGACACTTATGAGTTACTCTCAATTTAGCTCATAAGATCACTCACTCTCATATATATATATAGACACTTATGAGTTACTCTCAAATTCGCTCATAAGATTTCCCAACATTTGGTAGACAGACTCATATATATATATAGACCCTTATGAGTTACTCTCAATTTCCCTCATAAGGTTACCATATATATATTGACACTTATGAGTTACTCTCAATTTCACTCATAAGGTCACTCCACATTTGGCAGACAGACTAGAGCTCTAACTGAACGTAACCACTCGTCCGGCCACAGACGTGATTACGATTTAATACTATTAATAACCACCAGCCCGGTACGAGAGCGTGATTCACTAATAGATGCCATGGTCACCTCGTGACCTAGTGATCTCCACAGATCACAACAATTTATTGTTCCTCAACAATAAAACTCAACACCTCTCACAATATATTGTTTCTCAACAATAAACTCAATACCTCTCACAATATATTGTTTCTCAACAATAACTCAACACAACTCCAACAATACATATTATTTCACGTAAGTAATATATATATAGACATTCACACAGGAATGCCTATTAATACCAACTATAGTTCATATGATTGCAATAAAATAACGTAATTAAATGTATTGGGTTCGTAATATGAACCACGTGAGGTTTACTCACCTCGATAATCCCGCTGCGTCTTCAATTCAGCTCAAAATACGATCCACAATCGTCCACCAACTCAAACCGTCAATCACCTAATCAAATGTGACTTGAATTTAGCTAACAATTCCAAAACATACTTAAACGACAATCCAACGGTCGGATTCTAACTTATATAAAAATCCGACGGACGGATTCTCACGAATCGCCTCCCGAATCACTGTTTTGCAATTATACGAAGATCCAACGGTCGGATCTTCGCCCATGACCACACAAGGTCATTGGGACAGTCATACGATCAACATATCAAAACTACAAGTCCATCAGACGGTCCGATCTTCACAGATCATTAATCGAACAATCGAAATCGTTCGAAATCGTAAAATTCATAACTAAATCATACGATATCCGAAAATTGCGTATAATATATCGAAATGATCGTATTGAAATATAGAATCTAAAAATGCACAGAAACTATATTTTTGACCCCCGGAGTTGGCCGGAAAGGGCCGCCGGAGTTAGTGGCAGAGCCGCCGCCGACCACCGCCAATGGTGTCGGGGCCGGGCTGCTCCTCTTCATCTCATCAAGCCCAACCACTTTCCTAACTAGCATGAAGTCTAAAAATGACCGGAAGTGGTCGAAAATTACCTCAAGAAGAAAGAGGCCGAAATCGCCCAAAATCGCTTAAATCTGAAATTCGTCTTCCTCGGGTTGAATCGAGATGTGAAACTTGGTGAGTTTATAGAGCATGGCAAGGCGAACAAAGCCCAGTTGGTCTCCCCTCCTACCTTTGCCGGAGTTGGCTGGAATTTGAAGAAATGCATGAAAAATGGTCTGACCTTCTTTGCTTCGATTCGTTGTCTATGGTGAATGATAGGATGCAAGACATATATGAATGGAAAGCTGGTTTCAAGGCGAAGAGATTGATATCAATTTCATGGCCATAGGTGGCCGGATGAAGTCGTGGTGACGCCGTGAAGCCAAGGCAGCGAGGAGGAGAAAAATCTGGAAATTTTCGGGTTTCCTTATTGGGAAATCTGATTTTTTGTATTTATAGAAAATTCTCAATTTTCAAATATTCATAACTTATTCATACGAACTCCAAATATTGCGTTCCACATGTCCACGAACTCGTATCGACGAGCTCTACAACTTTCATGAAGGAAGTTTTCCCAAATTTTGAACGTATAAAAAGTCAACTTTGTTGACCCCCTAAAAACGTTCGTTTTCGAAAATAAAATCGTTCGAACTAATTCCACAACTTCTCCAAGCTTCGTACTCGCTCCTACTATCGTGAAATCATTTCTAAAAATCCACGGAATTTAATTTGGATTTTCCGGGGTATTACACTTTTTTCCTCTTCAGAGTCCTACATTTCCTTGTTTTGGGCTTAACTAAAAAATGTGCGTGTGATGGGGGTGTGATGAGTAGTATGTTTCTGTGTGGGGTGTGTTAGAATAGTGTGCTCTAAGTAATGGCTTCTTCTATCGGCCTTTTGGGCAAGTCGTTATTGTACTGTTTGCTGAGATTCATAAATAGAACACCTTCTCAACTAAAAAAACAAAGTATATTAATTTATCGATATATCAAGTAGATAAGTTCAATATAGAATTAGACTAACTCTATGTATAATCTCGAATTAATCTACAACTATAAGAAGTTGGTCTATTGTGATTTAGCGATACAATTGGTCTACATTTAAAATATTGATATTTTTTTAAGAACCATTACGACCTTGTTCTAATTGAACTGCTTAGGTTGAATTAATCAAAGAGTAGTCTATGGTTAAAGCAGCTCTCAAGCTCTAAGGTTAAGATTAGCATGAGCATGACAATTATTTCTTCCATCAAATTAATGGTAGCTCGAATGACATTCTCTTTCACTATTATGGTTGACGATGAGGTACCTAATCTCCATTTTAGTACTATAACAGGCTATTGTATTATTATTTTTATTTTTAATTTTTGATAGTGTAGGCTTCTTATCTAGAAACGGTTTGAATTCACATCATTGCCACATCTTTTCTCAAACATCTAGGATCTTGAAGTGTCAGTCTCAATGAAAATAATAGGTGACCCATTGTTATTTCATTTTCCAACAAGGAAAACAAGTCCTTAAGGACGATTCATGGTCTTTCCATCGTTTGCCTAGGAGATTGGTGTATCTAACATCTTAGAGGTTCCCCATAGCCTTATGGATAAAAAATCGTAGGTTTCCTACATTTGCTTGGAAAACTATAGAGGTGTTCCATCATTCAAACCAAGTTGGACAAGTTAAGTAACATATGCATTTGAAAATGTTGTAAACAACTCTCACTACTACAACAAACTCGATAAAAAAAAAATCAAAATAACCACCAATTTTCATAAAGAAATCATGATATAGACTTTCATAAACTACTCTTTGCTAAAGGTTAAAACAAAAAAAAAAAACAAAAAAAAAAAAAATTCAAAATGTCCATCACAGATAGTCCGTTAAAAAGCTTTAGAATGGCGTAATAAGATTATGTAGCCATACGGATGACCTTGAGCACCATAGTGCAATTAATTCAACTTGCTGTGCCATACACCATCGAGATCACTGTCGCACCACCACTCTTCCAGTAGAAGTTTCCACAACTTGCAAAATTGATCTAGTAGATATGAAATCAATCGCAAACTGGATAGCTGCTGCTATATGGCTAGTTCTCGATTGAAGAAATAGAAACACCTTCTCACATAACATATTCAAAGCAAATAGAATATCCATTCTATTAATAAGCTAATCTTCTAGAGCTTTCGTAGACCATCAAATGTTGGACGTCATTAGAAGGAAGTGTCAACTAGACTATGTTAAATCTTTTACCTTAACTGGCAGAGATTGCCAGTGCCACTAGGGAATGATATTGAAGCCTTAGCAGTGAGCAGCAAGGAGTTTCTTTATCTTTTTCTCTCGTTTGCATTACTCAACGACAATGTTCTAAAATCATTAGGCTCTAGGTGAGCGGTGAGGGGCCTAGTGCATAGGAGATTAGGCGGGTGCTCTGGCAGATGTTTATTTTAATTTAGTTTTATTACACAACATATTATTGAAGTGCAATTAAAATAAGAAACTATACTTAGTAGTATAATTGATTGAAAATATAGTAAAAAGTTGAGCATATTATGAGTACTTACAAATAAAAAGTCATTTTCAAGTATGTGGCAAACAAAATTGATATTTTGAATATTATTTTAAACGCGACATGCTTATGCCTAGGCGGACTCTTAGATGAATTTTTAGAACACTGCTCAATGATTATCAATCAATTACTTTAAATTCTCTTTTATATAAATATATAATAAATACTTTTCTTAATTTATAGATCATCATCATGTATTACTTTGTTTAGGGAGTTGAAATTTAAACTCCTTATGATATTTTATGCTTTATGTATATGAACGTAATGAACTACTTTTTCGTTTCTTTAATTTGTTTACAATTTTTTATGTATTAACTATTTTTGATGAATTTTTAATGACAAAAATATCTTCTTTTATTAAAGATGTTTTAGATAACTTATGGTGTAAATGCATAATCGATTCTATATTAAAGGTAAGCAAAAACTTCTTACCAAATCTATAATAAAGGTAGCTGCGAATTGAAGATGTCATGTTAGTAAGACCTAAAAATGATCAAAGAAGGGAGAAGCCACAAAAAAAATACTAATGTGAAAGAAAAAGCTAGAAATAAACAGAGAAATGAGAAGTATGTGTTGGAAATAGGATATGCATGGAACAAGAAGAGGGAAAAAACGATGATTCGGTAGAAAAAAGGAGGAAGAAGAAGAAGAAGAAGACAATGTGTGATAGGCAAGATCAAGGAAGAATAATATCGTAATATATATAGATTCATCTTTTGAATTCAATCAAGAAAATAATAATATAAATTAAAGTCAACACATTAAATTCGCTAATTTTACATTAACAAGATTGCAATAATTTAGGATTCCCATTAATATATTGGCTTTTACTGTTTATTGTGCAAAATATATTAAATAAGGGTATGTTCGGAATGCAAAATTTAGGTGTTGAGTCAGCAAGATAAAAAAGGAAATAAATCCAATGTGGCAGCTGAGTCATAGGACCGCGATTAATAAAAAAATTCATCCGGACTGCATCTAATATGGGCTGTGAGTTTTGGACTTAGATCTAATTAACTCTATGATATTTTATGCTTTATGTATATGAACGTAATGAACTACTTTTTCGTTTCTTTTGTTTACAATTTTTTATGTATTAACTATTTTTGATGAATTTTTAATGACAAAAATATCTTCTTTTATTAAAGATGTTTTAGATAACTTATGGTGTAAATGCATAAGTATATCGTCGCATTCCGAGCCACCATAGCAGACAACTTTCTTCTGACCATCCCAACAATGGAGAAGACGGTGAAGAAAACGTGGAGGCGAATGAAGAAGTTTTTGGGCTTGTCAAGAGGAGATTTCAACACATCAAAGTGGGAAACTGCTTTCTACTGCATTGGAGAAAGTAGTGGCTCGAACGGAGTTTCTGAAGTAACCGAGAGAGGAATATATGGAGTAGTTGAGAATTTCCCTCCGGAAAGGTCAATCACAAGAAGAGTGTGCTCTTATGCGGGCCGAGTACTTGATCAAAGAAAAGGGGGTTGCTGATGCAAATGAGATCATAAGGGCTTGTTGTGAGAGCATATTTAACAGGCTTTATAGAATCCGATGGCAAAGAAAATGTCCCGAGGATCTTAGAGGGGAGTTTCAAAGCTTGAGCTTCGCTGCCTCAAGATGTTTGGATATTCCAGAGCTAAAGACTCCAGAAAATTTTTGAGAAAGAATTTGGGAGAAACTTTGTGGCTGCAAGTAAGGATCTCCGAGGAGTACGTAAAGAGCTGTTTGGGATGGTATCTACTAAAACACCCGACCTTGAAAATAAGTTAGCGTTATTGAATGAAAAAGCAAAGGAGAATAATATTGATTGGAAGTACTCCAAAGAAGGTTGAAGATCAATATTTTTTGCCACACATTACTCCAAGTCATTCTGGTCACGCTGCCCACGCTCTAACACAAGGGAAGTGAGTGAATGAACAAGGCTTTCTATTTCCAAAAGTCGATGACGAACAAAGGTAGAAAAACCATCTGACAGGCACTAGCTATCAAACAATTGTAGAGTCAACCTTGGTTAGATACTAGTCTTAAGGCTGGAACTGAATCACTCCTTTGAAGGTTGCAACTTATTACAAGTATAAAGATGATATTTTTGTATTCTTTACATTTCGATAGCAACTTATTACTCCTTTTCTACATAAAGCCACCAAAATGTAAGAAATATTAACGTTTACAAAAATGCCACTGGACTTTATCTTTTATTATTTACGAAAATATTATTGCAACCAAAAAACTAATATTATTAATTGAAAAGGTACTACCAACGAGCAAAAATCTATTATCAATGAGTAAAAAAGTTACTGTTAATGAACTGAAAATCTTCTCTCGTTCTTCAAAGAAATTACTGTTAGTTAGTTGACAATAGTTATCGAAAAAAAATAGTGACTTTTCTAATGAATGACAATAACTTTTCTGAAAATTAACAATAGCTTTTCGGTGCGTTGATAAGAGCTTTTTGGCAATTCGACAGTGGTTTTTTTGTTTGTCTTAAGTATTATTTTTGTTCGTTGGAAGTATTCTTTTTTTGGTCTGAAGTATTCTTTTTGTTCATCTGGAGTTACAGCTAGCCGGATTTACAAAACAAAGAGATTCTATTATAATAGCAATCACGACGGTGAAGAAAAGTTATAGAAAAGTGTACAATGGAGAAGACGGTGAAGAAAACTTGGAGGCGACTGAAGAAGTTTTTGGGTTTGAGTATATTTCAACAATCAAAGTGGTAAGTAAAGATTGATGTTGTGTTCTAGCTTTTTCCTTTTCAATTCTATTGGTCCAGTAATAATGGAATAATTAGCTCTGTCTATGCTTTGATTAATTTGGTTTTGATTGCTCTCGGGTAGAATTTTATCATTTAATGGCATAGTCGTATTTTTTCGTCTACTTTGGTTGACAAGTGTTTTTTTTTTTTTTTGTTCGTATAGAAACAAACGTAGAATATGGTCGTCAACAATTGTTGTTTAAAACATCCATCCAAATGCCTAATACCATTTGGTGGCGTAAGTCTCTCTCTTTTTTTTTTTTTAATAAGCTTTGAACTTTAATCAATCATAGATGTTTCAAGCTCATCACAGTACTAGTCTACAAAGCCCTTTAAAACATAACAGTTCGTGTTCAAAATATTTGCTGTAAAATCTACTCAATTTTATTAGTGGTGTACACTACTCAAAATCATCATGTAAATGGATTGTTTAGTACTGCTAATGTTACTCCTTAATACCATTTAATTTCAACTCGAGACTCTCATAACATTACACAAAATATATATGCTAATAGAAAATTAATGATATTTTTCTTTTGTATATATAGGCTAAGTATTTGATCAAAGAAAAAGGTGCTTAAGATGCAAACAAAATCTTAAGATATTGTGAGAGCATAATTAACAAGTTTTCTATAATTCAAAGACAAAGGTGCATGATATTATCATATATGTAATTTTTCTATTGCATTTCATAGTTATAACTTAATAGAGATATTTCTATCTGACTATACTCCAATTTGTTATTAGGAAATGTCCCGATGATAGCTTGAGTTTCGTTGTCTCAAGATATTTGGACATGCATAATTAACAAGTTTTTAGAATTCAAAGGCAAAGGTGCATGATATAATCATATATATAATTTTTCTATTGCCTATTTCTACCAAACTATACTCCAATTTGTTATTAAGAAATGTCTTAAGAATCTTGTAACAAAGTTTCAAAGCTTGAGCTTTGCTGCCTCAAGATGTTTGGGATATACCAGAGTTAGACACTCAAAAAAAGTTTTGAGAATGAATTTGGGAGAGACTTCTATCTAAGTATACTCCAATTTGTTATTAGGAAATATCTCTATAATCTTAGAACAAAGTTTCAAAGCAAGTTTCGCTGACTTAAGATGTTTGGATACACCAGAGTCGGAGACTCTCAAAAAAAATGTTGAAAATGAATTTGGGAGATATTTCTATCTAATTATACTCCAATTTGTTATTAGAAAAACTCCCGATGATCTTAGAACAGAGTTTTAAAGCTTAAGCTTCATTGCCTCGAGATATTTGGATATGACATAGTTGGAGACTCTAAAAAAAAGTGTTCAGAATGAATTTGGAAGAGATTTCTATCCAACTATACTCAAATTTGTTATTAAAAAATCTCCCGAGGATCTTAGAACGAAGTTTCAAAACCTAAGCTTCGCTGCCTCAAGATATTTAGATATACCAGAGTTGAAGACTCTCAAAAAAGTTTTGAGAATGAATCTTAAAACGGAGTTTCAAAGCTTAAGTTTCGCTGCCTCAAGATGTTTGGATATACTAAAGTTGGAGATTCTCAAAAAAAAGTTTTGAGAATGAATTTAGGAGAGACTTCTATCTAACACTCTAATTTGTTATTAGAAAATCTCTTGAGAATTTTAGAACGGAGTTTCAAAACTTACATTTTGCTGCCACTACCACACACCCACCCATGTGGTGTATCCCAGCACTGCCAGACTAATCACCGCACCGCAGACTAATCACCGCACCGCAGACGCACGAACCTTAGGTGTTTTAACTAACCCAGGCCCCTCAAATCTGCTGGCCACGGGGTGGAGCTGGGAATCGAACGCTAGACCTGGGGGTTCCAGACTAGGCCGCTCGTCCACCACACCACACCACGTGGTTATGAAGAGATAAACATGATTCTAATTTATTAGGAGAACAAGTTCTAGTTACGTTGACTAGGATTTGGTTGTATTGTTGAAATATGATAACTACATTGGAGGAAGTTATGGCTCAGACAAAGGCTATGAAGCAATTGAGAGAGGAAACGATAAAACAGTTGAGAAAAGAAATTGTATGTTCCCTCCAGAATGGTCAATCACAAGAAGAGAGTGCTCTTCTCCGGATACTAATCGATTAAATTTTTCAAAAAGTTCTCATATTTATGCCTTTTTAGTTTATCATGTCAATTCTGTTCAAATTTACAGTGCTCATTCCTGTTAAGCTAGTGAGTGGTTTTAACACACCAACTGTTATCCAAAATTAATCAGTATATGCAAATATATATATATATATATATATATATATATATATATATTAGAGCATCTTTAGCAGACTCTCTATTTTTGCTCCTTATCTATTTTGGAGAGCATGTTTAGCTTTTTATCTATTTTAGCAGCTGCACCAGACTCCTAAGTGGCTCTCCATTATAACTTTTAGCTATCTCGCTCCTAAATATAGAGAGCGAGATGAGGCTCTCTATAATTTAATACATGCCTTTTGAGTTATTTTATGTAATTTATAAATAGATTTAAACTATTTAGTCTTCATTTAAAAAATAATATAAATTCAAAATTAGCTAAAATAGAGAGCACTGATACAGACGTATTTCTAAAGTGGCTAGCCAAAATGACTTTTTAGCTACTTTTTAGCTAAAGATGCTCTTACCCAATATATGTAATTTGCAGGTTTTAACTAGTTTTTGCATAATTAATGCAAGCAGCAACATATACTAATATAAAATTAATGATTTTTCTTTTATATGTTGGATATTTGATCAATGAAAATGGTATTTAAGATGCAAATTAATAAAGGTTGTACCTTAATGGAGATATTTTTATCTAATTATAATCCAATTTGTTATTAGGAATGTCTCAAGGATCTTAGAACGGAGCCTCAAGATGTTGCGATATACTAGAGTTTGAGACTTTTTTTAAAAAAAATTGAGAATGAATTTGGAAGAGACTTTGTGGTTACAAGTAATTAAGGATATTCGAGGTGTACATGAAAAGGAAAGCATGATTCTAACGTATTTGAGTTCTCCTCAGACTAAAAATATGTTCAATTTCTCCATATTTGTTAATGGTGCTCGTGTTCTTATATATAGTTGCTTCGAATGAAATCTACTATAACTCCCGCCCATGAAGAAAAGTTGATGAAGAAAATAGGTATAGCACGGCCGTCGATCATTCCTTCAACGTGAACAATTAATGATTTCCAATAGTTGCAGCATCTTGCACAATCTTTGTAAGCAAGCAACTCATCTTTACTCATCAAAATTTTGATAATTAATAGTAAATCAATAAATATTAAGATTTACCTTAAGATTACTTAATCTCCAAACAGACTTTATTAAAATATATATTATCAATAAATTTGAAATATATGATATCATATATTTCAAATTTATTGATAATAATATATTTTGAGCCACAAAAGTTAACCCGAATGATTTCTTTCAAAACAGCTGTTGTGAGTGTTGTCAGAAAAAATGTTAATTTTAGCTCAAACAATACCCATAAGGAAGTTTAAGATGGAGGTCTCGGAGATCGCTAGCAATATTTGCACCATGAAATCGTCGTTAAATTTGATGCAAAGCGAAGAACCTTATCAGTGGATAACATGCTGCGAATTCTGTTGAAAGAGAGGGGTTGCCTTCGAAAACGCGAACACATGCAGGTGGTGCATGACTCTTGTCAGCTTATGTCATAAGGCGCATGGAATTAATATGAAATATATGTAATATTTTTATACATCGTGGAATACAACAATAAAATCACCTCTAATTAAGGTAACTGAAATGTAATTAAGAGGGTGTCCATATTGTGCATGAGTGTCAACTCTCGAGCAACATACTCTCGTCTTTCTGAAAGTTTTAGGCAACTGAAATGTAATTAAGAGGGTGTCCATATTGTGCACGACTCTCACATTGCCCTCTTGTAGCTTAGTATAGCCAGCTAGCACCAAAAGGATAATCCCCCAGATACGTACTTAAGCCATTTCAGACACTTTGCTCAAATCTAGCACAATAGTCCAAGCCAGAAATGTCAGAAATGCAGGACGAAGGTCACACCAAAATGAACTTCATAGAAATGAGAAAAATCATTCAGTTTAGGGTTCAGAAATGGGACGATGATGTTTGAATCTCTAAGAAAATTATTGGTGCGTGCATTTTTTGGATCACAGTAAATGGATAAAGAAGAAGTAAATCAAAGCGAAACCTACACATGGAATTATTTATATGCACTACAATTGTTTGGCTTCTCTGAGATTATTGGGTCCTCGATCTTCTTGATTTTTTGCTGCACTAGGGTTCTGAGGGTTGGGAGGCCACCGCCGATGGGGAGGAGCGGCGGACTAAACGCTCAAACGTCATGCGTTTCACTGATTTTCTCTTGGCGGGAAATACACTTCCAATTTTGGCTTGAAAATCTTGACAGCCACTGGCTTCTCCTTCTTTTGCTCTTCTTTCCCATCTTGGAATATATATAAGTGGGATCTGCTTCTTCGGCTCCTTATCTGCTTCCTCTAGGTTCCCCTTCACTGCCATCTTCTCTATGACTCCTTCTGTCTGACTCTCTTTTATTCTCAGGGAAAGACAAACTCAAGATAGTAAATATATGTTGCATACTTGGACACAAAAATCATTCACTTTTGGTTGAATAGGTGACAAGTGGTTCTTTGGCTCACTTGACTATCTTCTTTTTCACATTAGATTAGTCAATTAAACTAATTGTCACGCCCCGGATTTTGAATGATAAATTCAAATCCGAAACCTGAATAATTACAATTACAAAAAAAACAAATCTCGAAACTTCGAGTTCATTATTACAATTCACTCTCACAATATATTATAAAGCTCAAATGAGCATAACACACCTCACAACTTACAATTGTTGTAAAACTCTAACAATTGCTCTAACCGCACGATCACCGTCCTGGTTCTCCTGTCCTGTAGGATTACCCGCTACACAATTTGAATAGTGTACCGGGAGTTGCAACAACACAAAACCCGGTAAGCTTTTTACAGCCAGTATGAGTAAACAAGAAAGAACTGTTGATTTATTAGATTTCAAGACTACCACAAACCCACGTTACTTTCTCACTCTCATATATATATATAGACACTTATGAGTTACTCTCAATTTAGCTCATAAGATCACTCACTCTCATATATATATGTAGACACTTATGAGTTACTCTCAATTTAGCTCATAAGATCCCTCACTCTCATATATATATATAGACACTTATGAGTTACTCTCAAATTCGCTCATAAGATTTCCCAACATTTGGTAGACAGACTCATATATATATATAGACCCTTATGAGTTACTCTCAATTTCCCTCATAAGGTTACCATATATATATTGACACTTATGAGTTACTCTCAATTTCACTCATAAGGTCACTCCACATTTGGCAGACAGACTAGAGCTCTAACTGAACGTAACCACTCGTCCGGCCACAGACGTGATTACGATTTAATACTATTAATAACCACCAGCCCGGTACGAGAGCGTGATTCACTAATAGATGCCATGGTCACCTCGTGACCTAGTGATCTCCACAGATCACAACAATTTATTGTTCCTCAACAATAAAACTCAACACCTCTCACAATATATTGTTTCTCAACAATAAACTCAATACCTCTCACAATATATTGTTTCTCAACAATAAACTCAACACAACTCCAACAATACATATTATTTCACGTAATAATATATATACAGACATTCACACAGGAATGTCTAATACACCAACAATAGTTCATATGATTGCAAAATAAAGCAATTAAATATATTGGGTTCGTAATATGAACCACGTGAGGTTTACTCACCTCGATAATCCCGCTGCGTCTTCAATTCAGCTCAAAATACGATCCACAATCGTCCACCAACTCAAACCGTCAATCACCTAGTCCAATAATGATCTTGACTTAGCCAACAACTCAAATATGTAATTAAACGACGATCCAACGCTCAGATTCAAATTAAACGATGATCCAACGGTCGGATCTGAATTTAATGATGATCCAACGGTCGGATCCTCACGGATCGCCTTTAGGATCATCCTCCAAAATTATCACGAAGATCCAACGGTCAGATCTTCCTGAATCGCCTTTACTAACATCTCCACAAAATTATATGAAAATCCGACGGTCAGATTCTCACGAATCGCCTTCCGAATCACTATTTCTCAATTATACGAAGATCCAACGGTCGGATCTTCGCCCGTGACCTCACAAGGTCACCGGGACAGTCATACGATCAACATATCCAAAATTGAAGCAAAACCGATGGTCAGATCTTCACAGATCGTAAACCGAAGATAAACGTAAAAACGTTAAATAGTAACGTCAAAACGTAAATCCACTATTTATCAACTTTTTCTAACATGACCATGTTATATATCAAAACGCTCGTATGGATGCATAGATCATCGCCTAGATAATGAAAACTCGAAATATGGTCTGATACGCCGCCACAAGCGGTGGTCAGTGGGCGGTCAACGCGGCGGTCAACGCCGGTCAACCACCTCAGATGGCAAAGTGACCAACTACAAACTGGTTCAAAATGAAAGGGTGGTCGACTTTCATACCTGGAGCTAAGCCTGGTTCGGCCTAGATCGTGCTAGATCAAGCGTTGAAGTTGGATTAATCTCGTGCGTCTGATCAGATTCCAGATTGAATCAGGGACGTCGAAATCTTCAACTCGTGATCTTTCACTCCACACTCCAAATCGTCAAGCAAGGCCTATATGGGGATGATCAGGGGGAGGAGGAGATCACGAAAATGGGAACGATCGGCCCATGTAACGCCGGAAAAATGGAATTCCGGTCGGGTCGGATTCCTCTTGGCTGGCTTCTTCGATCTCCATCTGGGGGCAGCGGCGGGGCAAGGCGACACCGGAGGGAGGCCGGGCTTGGAGCGGCGATCACCATGGTGTCCGGGTCGTGGCCGGAGGACGCCGGAGGAGGAAGGAAAATCCGGGTCGGGTCGGCTAAGACTCGTTGGGTCTGACGGTCGAAAGAAGAGAGAGAACGGAGAGAGCTGGGGGACTGTTCAGCAAAAATGAAAATGTTTCGTCCTTAAATGAAAAATCAGATATTTTTCCTATTTATAGAAAATTCCCAATTTTCAAATATTCATAACTTAATCATACGAACTCCGAATATTGCGTTCTACATGTCCACGAACTCGTATCGACGAGCTCTACAACTTTCATGAAGGAAGTTTTCCCAAATTTTGAACGTATAAAAAGTCAACTTTGTTGACCCCCTAAAAACGTTCGTTTTCAAAAATAAAACCGTTCGAACTAATTCCACAACTTCTCCAAGCTTCGTACTCGCTCCTACTATCGTGAAATCATTTCTAAAAATCCACGGAATTTAATTTGGATTTTCCAGGGTATTACACTAATAATCGTTTTAGTTATAGTAAATGGGTTTGTATACAATTTATTCAAAAATATCATGCATAACCTGTGCCAGAGGGTTTGAATTACACACATGTTGACCAATAGTATACAACTATAAATATGTAGAATGAGGCTCTAATGAAGACTTTTAAAGTGAGTACTCTATGAAAGACTTTTAAATTAATAGCATCAGTGGACGAACAAGAAGATGAAGAGGCAGAAGTAGGTGCAGACATAAAATAAATTTTTGGGTAGGCTATGGTATGTTGGCATGACACCAGAAGTGTTGAGGGAGTTCAGCTGTGGCCAAAAGAGTTATGGTGGTTTCAAATAGGTGTCTATTCTTAGTTTCAACAAGCCCATTATGTCATGGCCGGGGTGAGTAAGGGCATGTTATGTAATGTAGGATCCTTCCCCAAGAAAAGCAGCAAAATATTTCCTGCAGTATGTATGAATGCAAAGAACTGATTAACAAGCTAGTAATAAACTGAGATGTGAAATAGAACAGATGCTGGAAGACCATCAGATTTATCTGTCAGTGGATATAGCCACATACATCGAGTACTATCATCAATCAAGTTCACATAGAAATTGAATCCTTCTAAAGATAGACAGGGAGGAGCAGGTCCTATACATCATAATGTATGTTAAAAGGAAATCTACTCATTTTACCCCTACTCATTGGTTGGATAGCCGAGTCTGTAATGCCATAGCGAAGATTTAGGAGCTTGACCAAGATAATCAGAAATATGTCTGAAATGCAGGATTTTTGGAGATTTGACTAGGATAGGATACATGCCTCTGCTACTCCTTACTTGGTGCAGCACCTTTTTGGTTACCTTGTCCTGCCGTCAAATGTAATGTACGTAATTAGTATCTGTACATAACTTATTAAGTGACAAGAAGTTTGCAGCAAGCTAAGGAATAGTATGGGAAGAAAGTTAAATAGCTAACATGCTTGATACCCAAACCTTCTCCATTTCTCTGATTCATATGGAGTAGCAACTTTCAAATTGTTCATATTTGGTGTTGTATGATGCGCAGCACCAGCATCAGCAATCCACATATCTTTATGTGCAAAATTTATGAGATGGCTGCCCTTCTGAAAAAGTTCTTGGAAGCTTGTGCATTTGTTGCAGTAAGTGAGGCTTGTGGATCAGCTACCTGAAAGCATAATTGCCTCTGTGACAGCAGTCAAGAGCAGCACAGCCTTTCTTTCCACAAATTTGGCACTTAACTGAATGGAAGGATGATTCTATGGAATATTGTGGAATATCATTTCCGCATGCAGTAGCCATTCTGATCGGTTTAGCCCTTTTGGCTACAAATCTGGCATTCGGCAAAAACAATATTGGCCTGCATTCCACTATAATTTCTGCCCCTTTCACTAAAATTCTGCTCAGTAGAGTACCCTCTTCTCAAAACTCAACAATAAGAAGGCTTAAGAAAGATTTATTGATCAGTCTTTTTCCAGTCTTTGTATGCACCACTGCACCAGTAACCTTTGACGTGTGAATGTATTAGCTTGATAATTTGGAATTACCCTTTGTGTAACCTTATATAAATGCTTATGTTTTGTAATTGGTGAACAGAAATGTAGAAGCCAATGGGTGGTGCTGCGTTGGAAGCAGTGAATTCGACATCATCTATAACACAGAAGGTACTTACATTTTAGAAAAGCTCTTTTTAGTTTATATGATTTCC
The DNA here is from genome assembly GCF_958449725.1 of Rosa rugosa. NCBI lineage: Eukaryota > Viridiplantae > Streptophyta > Magnoliopsida > Rosales > Rosaceae > Rosa > Rosa rugosa. The sequence continues at coordinate 39,901,164 of NC_084822.1, forward strand.
ATCAGGTTGTGCTGAGCAGTAAACAGGTTCTAATGGTTCTATGTTAGATCTAATATTGTTCTTCTATTGTCAGAATGTAAGTTTCCTACCTGAGTACGTTTCAGTCTATTTGGGAGGTGAGAAAATTAGAATTATCAAAGGTTAATTCCACAAACAGATAGCAGTAAATTGTCTCTATTGAGTCTATTCACCATGGTTTTACCATGTAAATTTCAGATCTGTGTAGTGATATTTGAACGGCAGAAGACCTGAAGAGCAATGGAGCAATGGAGGCTTCTGATGATGGTAAAGGGACTTGGTGTTGCTTTGAATTTGGAAATTTGAATTACTGATTGTGTTATATTTTTCAAGTTCGGAGTTTGATAGTTTAAATTTCTGGTCCATTTGATGCTCATGGGTAATGATCATGGATTTTTATAGTGTAAAGTTTTGGTTCTATTAGCAAAGGAGGAAGACACAGATGATTATGAAACTCATGCCACTGTTTTGGATAAATTGTTAGCATGGGAGAAGAAACTTTATGATGAAGTGAAGGTGTGTTCTAATTAATCTGCATTTCATTTTCAAAGCTGAATACAACACCTCAAAGAAGATCTCATCTAGGACTAATACAGTGAGAACAAGTTAAGTCAACTCACACTTAATATGGCGCACACATGTGAAACCTTAGATATCTGAAGAGCCACCTAGAGGAACAAAACAAGCAGAAACCAATAGGATTCTTTAAACTTATGAATGGCAACCATCAATCTTCCTAGCCCCTAAAACAATGAATTCCCTCTCTATGTGTTTCATGCCAACAGTTACTGAAATATTAAGCAGCAAAATCTGCAGTTTCAATTAGTCATTTGACAGTAGAGATCAAGCTCTCGAGCATATATATTGACAAAGTTTTGTCGTGAATCTCACCAGCTAGGAAGAATATACATATACATATATTTGTGAGCAGCATATATAATTTGACACACAAATTATCCCAGATTTATAGGATTCCATCAACTTCACAGAAGCAAATTATAATACATATTTTAGCACCCTGCAAAAATTTTGCGATCATTTTATATAATACAAGCTATCTGAAACACTGCTTACTTCAAGTAATTAGTGTGGATCCCATGGCTGCTATTGTTATTTAGCATTTAGTCAGATGTTAAATTCTCTGAAGTATTGACATTGTGACTGCTTGTTCCTAGCCCGTGAAGCAACGTGCAATGATGACTGTGTTAAGAACTCTTTTAACTGCACTGGCTTGGCCAGCAACATTACGGGCTGTTACCAATCTTATAATAGCAAATGGTCAATTTGTGTGGACAGGTCCTTTTCTGCCTTAAGTAGAGTTATTAAATGCGATTATGCGAAGAGTTGGTAGTTGGTCTCTTTTTTGGGGTAGTTCTTATTTGTATTGTCAGATTCTTTTACTCCTGCATCCCACATAAGAGGCAATCTGAATTTGTGTTCATGTGGAATTTGTGTTTAGAATCAGATAGGTAAGTTTGAGGTTTTTTTTTTTTGCAAGTAAAGTTCTAGCATTTGAGAATAAGCAGCATCTATTACAATTAGGATGTCAGACTATAAAATGACACTAGCAAGTAGTCATCATAATGTACTTCTATGAATTTGAGATTAGGTACGGTTCTGATGATCCAAGTGACACACAGCTAAGATCAGAGGTAGAAATGACAGTGCAGGAATTGACCACTATTGCTCAGCATACTTCTGTAAGCTGTATATCTATATATATCAATGTATTGGAGTTATTTCATACCATATAATTCCAACTTGGAGAAGCAAACTTTTTTCAGTGTTTGTAGGAATTATACCATGAGAAAAGTGCTTTGGACATATTTGAACAAGATTACAGGAGAAAGATTGAGGAGCTAAAAACACATATCACCCGCAGCAAAGCGCAGGCTATCTATTCACTATGGTTTTACCATATAAATTTCATATCTATGTAGTGATATTTGAACGGCAGAAGAACTGAGGAAGCATAGGCTTCAAAGGTCAGAGGCAGGTGTAACTCTAGAAATGGCTCCCCTTTTTCAGTTAATAGAAATGATTCTTCTGTAGGGTTCTGAATAGAAAGCATATCTATGTAGTGATATTTGAACGGCAGAAGAACTGAGGAAGCATAGGCTTCAAAGGTCAGAGGCAGGTGTAACTCTAGAAATGGCTCCCCTTTTTCAGTTAATAGAAATGATTCTTCTGTAGGGTTCTGAATAGAAAGCATAGACTTCATCATACTTCCAGCACATATTATTGTGTTCTCCTAAAAGGCTCTTAAGATGCAGCTTACTTCTTGAAACTCTTTACATAATTTTCGACCAAGGTTTCTCTCTCAATGAAAAGATGTAATATTTTGATTTGAAATTTTAGGGCTGATCCACATTCTAGGATTGGTGGCAATTTTTAACAGTAATTAGCATGTCTCAAGGTTTAACACTTTAACTAGCCCTTTCAAAAGAAACAAAAAAAAAAAAAAAGTTTAACTAGCTAATTTGCTAAAGTTAGTTTAAACCAATTAGCGCAGATTGATTTGCAATTTATTTTGGCATCTATTCTTGAAGTGCAGAGAGTTGATGAAGAGCATGATAGATACCTGGGTCTACCCCTGCGTGTAGGCAAATCCAAGGTCGAAAAGTTTCAGTACATCAAAGAGAAGTTGACCAAGAAGCTGGTGAATTGGAAGTCAAAGATCCTAAGCAGTGCAAGTAAGGAAATACTTATAAAAGTTGTTTCCCAAACCATGCCTCAATATGCTATGAATTGTTACTTATTACCTAAAGGTCTATGTGATGACATTCACAAACTTTGTACCTCATTCTTCAGGGGTGACAGTGATGACAAGAAAAAGATTCACTGGAGGAGTTGGGAAAGGCTATGCGCGCCTAACCAAAAAAGGAGGGATGGACTTCAAAAATTTATATGCCTACAATCTTGCCATGCTAGCAAAACAGGGCTGGAGGATTATTTCAAATCCCGAATCTCTTATTGCTAGACTGTATAAGGCAAAATATTTTCCAAATTGTTCGTTTTGGGATGCAGAATTGGGAGATGCTCCTTCTTTCTCTTGGAGGAGTATCCTTGAAGGGAGACCGGTACTCACAGAAGGGGTTAAATGGAGAGTTGGGGATGGAATGAATATAAATGTGTTGCAGGATGATTGGATTCCTAACTGTCCTCAATATCAAGTTCGAAGACCTACAAACTGCCATGTTGAAAAAGTAGCATATTTAATTAACTCCAATGAGAGGTCTTGGATCACTGCCTCGGTGAGTACCCTGAGATTGGTACTATTTTATCTATCCCTCTTGGTAGACGTCTTGTAAGGGACAGATTGTATTGGAAACCAGAACATAGGGGTCTCTTCACAGTTAAGACAGCCTATTGGGTGGCCAGGGAGCATATATTGGGTGATGTGTTGGCTTCTACATCAATTGGGGATCCGTTTTCTGAACTATGGAAAAGACTTTAGAAAGCCAAGGTTCCTGGAAAAGCCCAAATATGTGTTTGGAGGGCACGTCACAACTTGTTACCTACCAGAGACCGACTCCTCACAAAGGGCTATGAAGGAGACTCAAGATGCTTGCTATGTATGCATTTAGTTGAAGACACTGCTCATCTTTTTTGTAAGTGTCCAATTGCTGTTGAATTCTTTTCTACTCCTCCTTTTCATCTGCAGAATTCCTTTCTACCTAATGTTGTCTTCAAGGAATGGATGTTAGAAAGAGCATCAAACCTACAAGCTGAGGTGTTTGAGAGGCTTTTGATGGGTATATGGTCGCTCTGGAAGAAAAGGAATGGTATGTTATGGGAGAATCAGTCAAAACTAGCTGCTGATATTTTTCTAAGTGCTATGACTTGGCTGGATGAGTTTAGGAAAGCTCATGCATCTTCTGAGGTCAAACAGTCACAGGTCATAGAAAGATGGCAACCTGCACATGGTTCGACAGTTAAGATTAATGTGGATGGAGCTTTTCTGCCATCATTTAATCATGGGGGCCTTGGAGGCATAGTTCGTGACTCAAAGGGCCAATTTATTGCTGCCTTATCTCACTCTGTGCCGCATGTTTCTTCAGCTAAACATGCAGAGCTGCTAGCTATAAGAGAAGGCTTGGATCTTCTTCGACAATTGAATATTGGTAAAGCCATAGTTGAGATGGATTGTCTTGCTGCAGTCCAGGATATCTCATGCACTGAAGCTTCACTCACAGACTTAGGCAGCATTATAGATGATATTTTGATGCTATTACATAGCATGCCAAATGTGCAAATCAAGTATGCTCCTCGAAGCTGTAACAAGGTGGCTCATCGTCTTGCTAGCATTGGATTTGAGTCACATCAGAATGAGACTTGCCTCTCCCACACTCCTAGTTGTATTGCTGATGTACTACTCCATGAGAGTAACCATTTGAACCATTAATAAAATGCTTACAGTTTCTTTCAAAAAAAAAAATTAGCGCAAATCCACATTTGTGGGGTTTCGTAGAGATAATGATAGATACACAGAAGGTTATAAGTTCCTATAAACTAATTGTCAACATATATGCATGAGAGTACTTTCCCAGACTTTCTGATACTCGAAGAAGGTTTTTTTCGATTGCGCACCTTTGCCTTAAGATGCTGAAAAGCCTGTTGATTATTCTTTCACAAAAACACTGTATGTGTTCATTTGCTTTATCTGCCCTCTCTTTTTTATCAAATGCTCAGCCTATAGAAAAAAAAATGATTAATTTTTGTTAATAGTAGATCATACGTGCTACTAGCATAAATTAAGCAAGATGTAGAATAGTACCCGAAGAAGGGCTCCCTCTTCCTCACCGCGGTAGAGGGAACGAACAATTTTTCTTCTCACTCGCCTCAATGTTGTCCTTCTTGATTTTTTCAGATCTTTTATTCTGCCCAATACATCCTTCAGTGCAGTTTTCCTGTTTCACAATATTTTTTCCATCCTCGCTATGTTAGAACAAAAAATATTGCGCGCTAGTCTAGGAGTCTTAAGTCGGTTATCTTGTTCTCTCTCTCTCTCTCTTAACAGAACAGACGAAGAAGTGTAATGGTTAGAAATTCTGTTACATAGATTCGGCGTGTGTCATACACAAGCCGACTAATTTAAGCCGAGGTGCATGTCACACCCGTCCTTGTGATTGTTAGTCTTATCTCAGATAGCTTGCGGTACAAGACAGGAGAATCGATGGTGAGGGTTCCAGAATATTCATACGTCACTCTCATATTAGTAGTTTTGTCACTTTGTGTCCAGTGAAAGTGCAAGGATTGAGAAGTCATCCTCTTCTTTTAGGTGTTAGTTTTGGTTTTATCTTTTGTACACATCAATCTTGGTCTAGTTTTGTTTAGGATATCAAACCCAAACTTCCAACAAGAAGGGGAGGAAATCCTTTCATTTTCTCTCAATAACTAGCTAAGTTGTCGGATGAATTAGTGTGCATTTATATAGTTAACAAAATCTCGATATTCAGTAGTACTCAAAAAAATTAACAATTCAGTTTTTCTAACAACAATGTAAAATATCGTGAATAATTTCGATAATAATCATTTTTCCAAGATATCGTGTGATAATAAGAATTTAAATTTGATATACTTGGTTCAACCCAATTTTTTTTTTAATTTGTTTTTGGTTTGTTTTGTTGTAAATAACAGAGGTTGCATGCAGAGGTTAACAAACCACTTGCTTAGGCAACACGAAACGAAACAGTCATGAGAATATTCTGGTGGGGTCCACTTAACAGCAATTGATGAACAAATTTCCAAACTCCCCCACGTCATCCTTAGTATCTATCTCATCGAGCTGAGTAGCATGGCAATCTTGTAATGAATTCGAGATATATGTGTAGACAAACAACACACATTGTCCATTATGATGTTGTTGATATTTGTACATGTTCACTTTATCAGATTCTGCTTGGATATGAATGAAAGAAATTTGAAGAAGTATTTCAAATTTCAGAATATATTTTATTTTTTCCTTCTATAGGCCCTTCGTTCAAACTACATGATGGAGGCTAGGGGATTTTGTTCTTAGAAATTAGTGGCTGAATTCTATATGGGATGTCCTTTCATAAAAAAAAAAATTTAATCTTAGAATACTTCCAATGTAGATATTTGTTGGTATTGGATCGTACAAACTGGAAATCAAATATGCTATGTTTCTTTATTTTTGATATAAATGTCTCTTTTGGTAATTTAATGTATCCATAAAATTTGATTTTGTGTGTATGAAAAAACGGTCGTGTATTTAGTATTTAGAGGTGTGTGAATAAAATTTCTCTTTTTTAGGCAATTTGTACTCTACTTGGACTTTTTAGTTTAGGCACATCTGCTTTGTGCAAACTTGATGTGTTCTTCAATTTGTATTATGATGGATTTTCGAATTCCTCTATCTTGAAGCAGTGACGTCGTTGATATATTGAATGGAGCTCGACTCCGTTTCCCTAAAAAAAATAGTCACAGAACGTGTCTCAAAAACTCGCAATTCCACCTTATCGAAACTCCGTCCAATAAATAGTAGTAGGCGATTTTTTTTTTCTTTAAAGTAATTAGTTTAGTTGTCCAATAAATATAAATGAAGTAACTAAATTGGTTGATTAGTCCAATTTGTAAAGCTTTGTTTTCAGTTGCACCTTCACCACAAGCGTTAAAATCTCCGTTTTTCTTGCATTTTTCTCTTCCATAAACACGTGGGACAGCAAGGCATGCATGATGTCAGCGCCTTCTTTCTCCAAAACGTGGGTGGAAAGGATTTTGTGTCCTTGGGTCAGATCTGGATCTATTTCTGGCCATAGGAGATCCATGTTCTGTGGACATGCTCTTAGAACAATTTTCGAACTTCGAATTATCATGGATCAACTTGTATTTAACTTGAAAAATGAGTGATGTCGAATCCGAATTCTGGTCTAGTGTCATGGTTACAAACCTCCACATGATTGTGAAAGTTTGCGACATCATGTGTAGGGTGATGATATATTTATTTATCTTTGGATTTTTGTCCATTTACCCCGTCTCTAGGGATTTTTTTCTCACTTATCCCATTAAGTTTTTTTAATTCTCCCTTACCCAAAACACTCTAAGGAGGTCTTCCCTAATACTCCATTAAGTTTTTTTTTAAAGACTATTTTACCCTCACCCCTTTGTTACAGAGAGAGAGAGAGAGAGAGAGACGGCCTAAGTCGATCACCGGAGCCGGAGGAGAAAGGGAGACGGCCTGGGTCTGCTGGAATCGTGGTGGAGTGAAAAGAGAGAGAGAAGAGAGAGTCTGCAGCACGATGGAGAGAGAGATGATATTGAGTGGCATTTGATGTAGTTATTTAATTAGGCTGAGGGTAAATTTGTCATTTTCTTCTAAATTTGGTTAGTAGGAATAAAAATCTGTAGGATAAATTTAGCCAATTTTAATGCATTTGGTCAAGTTCCCTTTATCGTTTTAGTTTATCAATTTCAAACCAGAGTATACTGATTCCATTTTGGTTGATTCCACATCAGTTACCTATGAGCCATGATTATCGTTTTACCTTTTGCTACCTCCTGTTGAGGTTTTTGGATAGTCATGAATTATAACCTAATAGAAATCTTAGATTGGTGAATCTCTTTTCATTTTAAAACGCTCAGGAATATAGGTCTCCTCCGACTAGGCAATTGGTTCGTACAAGTTGTAATAAGATATTAAAAGCCTTTTGTTGACAACTAATTCTTGAGCAGCATAATGCTTGCTCCCGACGCACATTAGAGTATCTCTTCTAAAAACTCAACCATAAACCACTAGTACTTTTGCTTCCAAGTTCCAACCACATATTTCATTAATTAATGAGTCATAAATATCACTTAACTATACGTCATTCGATACACTATATATATTTTCAAAAACAACATAAAAATCACTCAACTTGACCATCTATTTCACATTGGTCACTGTTGTTAAATATTTTATTAACAAGCTGAAACATAAAAATCACTAAAGTATAATTTTTTTGTATAAACTGAAACATAATGATTTTTTTTGTTTTAAGCCACCAATATGCAGCCTAGATTTGTTCTGAAGGAAGCAACATGCTTCATGCTGCTCTAGATTATTGTTTTATGCCTCAACCAAGTTCCCTGCAGAATTTTGTTTTAAACACTTCCATCACACAACATAACAAGTTTAACTGGTAAGAGGTTTGTGAGTAAGGATCAACAAACGAGTCAAGATAGAAATAGGCTACCCTTAAGATACCTCATAGCACATGGATATTTTAGGCTAGATTCAAAAGACCCTTAAGCAAGTAGCAGCAGCGATAGTCAAAACCGCAATGTCTGGGCAAGAATCAATAGACGTAGGAGCCAAATATATATCATCAATTTGCACTGAATCAAAGAATCCTCAACTCTTAGCAGTGAACAAGTAGATCAACGCAGAGTGGCTGAATTAAAGATCAAGTGAAAGCTTCAATGAGCAAGCTAGGTATGGCGCGGAAGCATCAGGATCTTATGGCATAGAGTTTGACAGATGAATGCATCAAACCATCAGAATTAATAGCTCCTTGAAAAACAGATTCCCAGGAAAATTAAACACGTTAAAGTTTTTAAGAATCATGCTGGTAGGCTGAATAGAACCAGAAACATTCTTTTGACGTACATGAGGGGAAAGCTTCCTGCAAATTTCCCCTTTGGGTTGGTATCAAGACTTGAGAGTAACCAATACTTAGAGAGAACCAGAGACATTACTAGAATCAAGCTAGCAAACTAACATGGAAGAGTACCCCAACTAGCAAAAATTTGAGAAACCAATTGGTGTCATGATGGGGGAATCACATTGGTCATTGGTTGTTTTGCTTTGCTTTCCTTTCTTTGCCCAGTTTCTAAGTCATACACTATATGATTATCCAATCAAACCACCCTACCTCTTTTTCGTTCAATCAAAGAAAGTCGGCTTATTGGTGGTGTTAAACATGGACATGGGCATTCCCCAGGTTTTACTTGAGATTGAAGTAAATCTGTGACAGTACCTGGATCGCATTTATATGGATTACTATTATATATGTTATTGAAAAACATTTTTACAGCGAGGATAGAATTCCAACTTTACCGATTTGTAAAATCATGTAAAGATACTCAGCAGAATTTGAAATTGACTATGGGTTGCGAGTAACATCCATATATGTTGGTCAGTAGGATAAAATAAGGCTTTTCACAGCCTCTACTCTACATTTCCACATACAAGTTCATTCATAGAATGAGACATTCAAAAGATTAAACGACAATAGCAAATTACCATGCAAATAAAACATATTATTATATTTGATTGATCTGCTTACATTAGAGAGCTCAATTAAGCCACAACATATGTCCAGAAACTATTTATTTTGATCATCAACAGCAAATATTCAAACCAGCAACGTGAGCATAAACCTATGTATCTACCTATCATCAAAGGTTGGTATTTTCAACTGCATGTTCTAGCATTGCATAGCTCATCAACCGCGTCACCTCTTTCCAAAACTGCAGCAGCCCCCATACCCGAGCCTATGCACATGGAGATTACACCAAAACGACAATCCTTGCCACGGCGTTTCATCTCATTCAATAGAGTTGCAACACACCGAGCACCTAACACAAAATACAGCAGATCCGAGAACATATCAACTTGAGATACAGAAAAGGAATGTCAAAAAATGTTTAGCTCTCTAATTGTCATATTAGGAAATAAGCCAGATGATAGCACAATTGAAAGCATTATTGAATCATATGTGTCTTTGTGCCCATTCATGTATGTCATCAGATCAGATGGAGGTTCATAACAAGTGGTGAAGATGTTTAATTTAGGGCATGTCACTCCAGATACCTGTAGCGCCCAAGGGATGACCCAAAGCAATAGCACCTCCATTAACATTGACTTTTTCGGAATCAAGTTCCAATTTCTTCTGACAGTATACATACTGAGATGCAAACGCCTGAAGGATACACACAAAATGCTAAGCCAAAGAATCCCTTAAACTAACTATAATTCGTCAAAAAAAGTTATGAAGTTATTAGCAATGCACTCTACCTCATTTATTTCAAATAGATCAATATCGCCAAGCTCAAGACCAGCAGATTTCACGGCTACTGGAATTGCAGCAGCTGGGCCTATGCCCATGACAGCGGGATCCACACCAACAGCAGCAAAACTCCTGTACAAAAAGGCATAAAATCATAATCAAGGTCCAATGAAGGCTTGAGCAAATTTCTATACGTTCTGGAGCAAATTTCTATACGTTCTGGTCATGAAGCTATCTTACATTCTTAGACAACAGATACTCTCGATGAAAGTTTCTGCATACTTAATAGACTATTCTCAAAATCTCATTAGCAAACCTACAATCATAATCAAGGTCCAAAGAAGGCTTGAGCAAATTTCTATACGTTCTGGTCATGAAGCTATCTTACATTCTTAGACAACAGATAATCTCGATGAAAGTTTCTGCATGCTTAATAGACTATTCTCAAAATCTCATTAGCAAACCTACGATCAATTTTTATAGACCTCTCTTCATATAATTTGTCGATATACAGCAATACTTGAGTGAGGTTCTGGGGATGAACTGTACTGATAATCCTGCGAACTACAGGCGTCCTTCAACTGTTTGGACCCTTTGGGGGATAGGCTCCTGAAGGAGGCCCTTGGTTTTGCAAGCAGAGGTATGGTTAAATAAAGAGTATACAGATAACAGAATTCCAACTTTATCTGTGCAAGGATTATGAGGATGCTCAGCAGAAATTCGCAATTAATAATGGCTTGTGAGGGAGATCCACATAAGCTGGTAACTAGGGTATAACAAGCCTTGCGGAAGATAATATCCACGTACTGGTCTTTTCATACAATCAGACAAATCCACAAGATCAAGCAAACTATATGAAAAGACTATGCAAGTAATATGGATGATATGATACGTGATCAAATTTCTGATATTTATCTAGCTATATTGGTTAAACCATTGACTGCTCTCATAACTATACTAGCCAGGTGAACCTAATGACTTCTCAGCAGTGAAATTGTATTCAAACTGATTACAGGGATTGGTTAGAAACAAAATGAACTAATTACAGGAAAAGTATAAGGAACCAACAGACTAACAGAAAAACTCTACAATATCTCAGAGACCAACAAAGAATACTCCTCAAAGACACGGCCAAAGACGCCTCCACTTAGCACCTTAATTTTTCGCTTTGATTAATTATAACTTCTTTTAGCTTCTATGCCCCTGTTGATATATAGCAACACTTTTTGGAGTTCTGATCTGAACAGTACTGATAATCTTGGGATTTACTTGAGTCTTCCAGAGGAAGAAGGGGGGGGGGGGGGGGGGGGGGGGGAGGTAGATCTATAAGCAGGCTAAGCGGGATTCTTGTCTAGCATGTGGCTGATGCCATCCCCACATTCTCTGTATCTTTGAGTTCACTAATGGTGGGAAATTCATTGGCAAAGCTGGGAATTGTAATCACAATTGGGGGGGGGGAGTAAAGGTTTCAATAATTGGAAGGATTTTAATTTGGCCCAATTCTTGCTGAAACGAGTTGAAGGATATCTAAAAATCCTGATGCTTATAGATGATCTTGGTAGTTTACTTTCCACTTTAAGATGTTGGGAGAGCTTGTTGGGCTTGGACTTCCATTCTGCTAGGTAAAGAAGTTTCACATGGTAGTTGGCACGATATGAATGGCCAAAGCATTAATATTTGGAAGGATAGGCGGATTCCAAGTATTGAGAGGTGTAAATTGCAGGGACATGGTCTTGAGTTCCTTCTGAAACCCATATCAGTCAGTGGAAGTGGTAAAGTCAAAGAAGCGGGGGTACCTGGAGCTATCATCGGTCATATCTTCAAATCCATCTACTTGAGAAAAGGATACAATGGTGTGGCCTTCTCGAGAAGAATGGTCAATCTATTGTGCGGTTTGGTTATCGTAAAGTGCATCCTGAAAATGCAAACTCTCTATTCCGTCCTATAGTTCTTTGCATGTCATCAGTGAGAGAGTTTGGAGACTGGTTTAATAATGTTTCCTCTCTTCCTAAGGTTAATCACTTTTTGTGGAGAGTATGTTCTAAATCTGTTCTTACTATAAAAATTGGTTTCTTGATCCTTGTACTTTAAAAGATTGGAGTGCCCAGAATCAAATCAGAATGTCCTCCTTTATGGTCCTTGGACAGTTGGTGTCGGATCTGGGGTTGCCATTATAAGTGGATTTGGCTTCCATGTCAATATTGATGTTTGGTTGCAGCAGATATTTTCTCGATTGGCTAAGGGCGCTAGAATGAGGCTTTTACTCATGGAAAATCTAGAAGAACTGACGTAAATATATCTATGAGCATGTTTTGCCTAATCCTATTTCTTTCATTGAAAAGGTTCATACTCCAGGAATTTTGGCTACCAACCACCATAAGGAGGCTGGTGCAACAAAGGTTTTAGATTCTGCGAGTGATAATGGTACGTGGCAACGAACTGATGTTAATGGGAAAAGAAAAAAACTAAATTTTGATGCAGCTTAGGATCAGAATGATAAAAATTGCAGGCATTGGATTTGTGACAAGAAATTAATATCAAGGGTACGTGGCTGGTGATTTCTCTGTCAAGTGCCCTATTGTTTCGTTTGATGAAGCATACCCTCTTCAATTAACAAAATAAAGAGATAACATGAAAAGCAAAAAATAAAAATAAAAATAAAAAGAGTGATCCCAAGAAAACAGCAACAATTAACATAGACCATGAGTAAACATCAACCATCTTTGAACATTTGATCACTTTGTGATTTGAGTTCTTTACTATTATTTTATGTCTTCTCGAACAAAACAAAAGATTATGTTTTCTAATCATCAGCTAACACTGAAGTATCTATCCTTGCCCGTTACAAAGCTTTCTTAAAGTCTTCTTCCTTGGTCAACCAAAGTATCTTGTTGAACCTTTCTACATATTCATCTATCTATGATGGATATGACTGTTATTTTCAGAACCTCTGTAACAAGGTTAACCTAAGGACTGTTCAGCAGTTATATACAACTATGCAACTAATTTCCCTTTGATTAACCATAACCTCTATGATCAACAAAATAAAGAGAAAACATGCAAAAGAAAAACAATGATCCCAAGGAACCAACTCATTTAACATTTGCAACAAAAATACTAAACTAATATGATCCTTAGTGATCTGAGTTCATTGCTATGAGTTATAGTCATCTCAAGTTCTCAAGAGCCCAATATATATTCCTTATTCAAGCAATGGATTAGCTATTGTTTAACAGAACTACAATGTCATACCTGAAAACACCAATAATAGGAAGTCCCTTCTGAATAGCTACACTTCTCTTCATCAGGAGTACTGCTCCAGCGCCATCACTCACCTGGCTAGCATTTCCTAGAATAAAAAAATAAATAAGCTAAATTCACAATGCTTGATTCATATGCATTAGAGGAGGACAAAAGTCCTGATAAATGAAGATACTGTCATGAGAAACAAGCTACTTGATACTTTTTTTTTTTTTTTTGAGAATAAAGCTACTTGATACTTGAGTGATGAAATACCTGCAGTTGTTGTCCCATCTGATTTAAATGCAGGCTTCAGTTTCGCCAAATCAGTCATGTTTGCATTTGGCCGGATGCCATCATCCACATAAATTGTAACATGCCTCTCCTCTCCAGTTTTTGGGTCCACAATCTATACAAACAAATAATCAACTACTGGAAAGTAAAAGACATTTTCCAAGGAGAATATGTGTTTGTATTTACCTTAGTAGATACAGGGACAATTTCTTCTTTGAATTTACCAGATGCAGTTGCTGCAGCAGCACGCCTATGTGATTCAACCTATTTTACACACATTTAGAAAATTACAACAGATGCATTATATAACAGTTCATCTACCTACCTAATGCATATTAAATACTTGATAGAACTCACAGCAGCTTGGTCTTGCTCCTGTCGTGTTACACCATAACGCTGTGCAACATTTTCAGAAGTAACACCCATAGGAAGAAGACAGTCACGGGCTTGTGCAAAGGCTTCAGCCTGTAAATGACATATATTCAGTTGAAGAAACCATTCCTCGAGTGCAAATATTATCAAGTAGATAGAGTTGGAAAGTACCTTGGGGTTAAGTCTACGGACACTACCAATGCTATCAACTGTCATGCACTCCACTCCTGCTGCAATGCCTGTATTCAAAGCAAAGGTCAGATCCACTGATGGAGACCAGATGGATTATAGATGCATAACCCGGAATATTCTCTCACCAATGTCATAATACCCTGCCTTTATGAATGCAGCTACATCAGCAACTGCCTGAAGGCCAGATGAACATTGTCTGTTGACGGTTCTGATGGGAACCGTATCTGGATAAAACAGATGAACCATAAGCTTCTGACTATAGACAAAACCAAACATAAAGAGCCCCTTTAAATACCATGTACAATTAAAGGCTTACCAGGAAAACCAGCATAGAATGCTGCCATCCTGCACTCAATTGCTCTAAGTGAGCCAGGAGCCAGAACTGTGCCGACAACTATATCCCCTACTTCACTTGGGTTCAAATTTGTTCTCTCTATAACTGCCTACATAACAAGTACTTCACACATAAATTAGCCCTACACAACTAAGAGGAAACATACAAATCCCAAGACTCGACATTCTTTCCTCTTTAAATTCAACTGATGAGTTTTATCTAACCTTCAAAACAGGTGCCAGTAAATCATCAGCTAAAGTATCCTTAAAGCCGCCTCGCTTTGCCTTGCAAATGGCAGTTCGGTAGGCCCTGTTCAACATGTTTTCAAGACAATATTGAGCACAGGGAAGGTATAAACCTTATCAAAAGATATAGATTGTAAAAAATTAAACAAAGTTTCTCATTTCAGTCAATTACTCACGCTACAATCACTATATCATCTCCAAAAGCAGCTGTTCTATGATAAGCAGCACTATCCCCAGCTGCACATATTGAAGCCTACCAAAACAAAATCATCAAAGAAAACCCAAAAGGCACAAAAGTCAACCAATCAAATCCACCATGACCAAAACACAAAGCACCATCCTTTAACAAATTACATGGATGTAAAACTTACAGAGAGGGCGGCAGAAGATTCATGGGTTTGAGTTGCAGAAGACAAAGAAGAATTGGGTCTCAAGTGGTGAAGCAGAACCCTCTGTCTGTTAAGAGCTTTCTCCATCTTTTACCTCTCTCTAAAGTTGAAAGCTTTTTTCAATTTTCAGTTGCACAAGAGCCTCAATTCTCAAAGTAATGTGTTCAAGTCTTGTGCGTTTATATATGAAGGAAGAGAGAGAAGGGAGACTGAAATATCCAACTAAAGAAAAGAGACTGAGGCAATGAATTAATCAATTTTCATGCGGGCAAGTGGAAAGGCTCTGACTTGACTGAGACTGACCCATAACCAAAAAGAAGGGACTTTGTTCAGTGGGGTTTGTGTTTCACTCTTTTGCGAAATTACAAGGAAGAGCAAACCCCCCCACGTTTTCCACATATAAAGAATTTCTATTTCAGGTCAAAGGTTGTTAGGTGGGAGTCCTCAGGTCAATTCTTTTTCAAAAAACAAAGTTCCCATCTTTCTCAGAGAAGCTCTATAGAATTTTACTATGCAAAATCCACAACAATTGATGAACAATCTTTGCATCTTGCTCATGCACAAAAAATGTTTGGATTCGTTTGCATGTAGTATATCTTCCTTACGATTCCATCACAATTTGAAGACTGTTGATTAATTTCCGAAGAGATAATAGAATTTATAAAAGTGAAAAGGAGACCTTTTCTGCTTGCTTCATTTTACTAGAGCAAGCGAGGACACACCTTGACGGATCGAAGTTGGCAAGCAATTATACACTCATATTCATTTTGTGGGGAATTATTTGCTTTTCATGCATGGTGGGTGCTTTGACTAATCTTTGACCGATCGAAAATAGGGAGCTCAAACCAAAGGAGTATTATGATTCCTTACTGGTTATTGAGCGGATGCACATTACAGTACCTCTATAATTTCATGTGAGAACCACATGACAAGAGGCTGTCTAGGTGCAAGAGAATGTTCTAGGGTTTCTGCACCGCTAGAGTTCTCAAAATGAACAAATACGTGGTGTTGAAGAATGATGATATTCTTTATCGTCTTCTTTCCAGGAAAAAAAATACATGGGAATAATAATAAAAACAAAATTAAGCCATAAAAAGTAACAAAGAAATTACAGTCGGCCAAAAAAACTCGATATGTACATATTGGTAAAGTGTACCAGATTAACTTCGCAGTTCACTCATTTGTATCTAGATAAGCCAAACAAAGCTCTATGCTTTTCTGTGTATATACATATTGACAAAGCCGTGTCTTGAGCAGAATATTGGAGAGGGTCTCTTGCTCGCATGCTGGTGTCACCAGGTGTTTTTTACAAAAGAATAAAACAATAAGATCTGTTTATCAACAAAGACCATCAAATGTTGGGGACAAACCAACCCTCAAAGTTTTCGTACTCAAAGAGAAGGGTTTTCATTGGAGCAATACTAGATGATCCTCGTACCTGAAGAATGTCAACTGTGCATGCAAATGCTGTTCATTCATGTAAAGATATTAAGCTTCATAGTCTTGTCTGATTACGTACCAGAAGCCTTTCCCTGAAGTGTGTTGGACATAGCTCGCAACTTGTTAGTTATCTCAGTAAATGACGGCCGACTTTCTGGATCAGGTGACCAGCACTCTTCCATTAGCGTCCTCCACTCAGAATCACATCGCTCTGGAATAGGTGGTCGAAGAGTGTTCTTTACAATTCCCCCTTCGATCACAAGTTACAAAATCAGGAAAAGAAGATATAAAAATAAAAGTATGTAGAGTAATCGTAGTTGAAAATCAACCAGGTAACAGATACTCTAATAGCATACAAAACACAAGTAAAGTCTGCGACCGTCAATGTTAATATCAAATTAAAAAATATTTTACTGGCTCCAGGTGTGATTGGAAGCAATAGTAAAGGTCTAAAGGAGAACAACTTAAGGCAGTCAGTATATAGAGATACTTTTAACTTATATTTAATGCTAAAATGAGTATAGTAGTATAGTAGCCAACTCTAACAACATCTGTCCCACAACATAATTGTAGTGATACCCGTTATCCAAATAACAAACTCCAGTGATATCACATAATATTTCTGCTACCATGGAAACTAAGGAACTTCTTCTTCCTTATTAGTTTGAAAATGAAGTTGAAGAACTTATTGGACAAGGTGAACTTCATAATGAATTAAAAGTTTCTCCTATGGGTCCACAATACTTGGCCTAAATCCTTGAGCTAATCCAAAGGATCAGGATCCTATTGCATAGAGCTTTATTGTAGTCTAAAAGGAAGCAAAGTAAAGATGAGCATGTATAAAATTTCAAAAAGAGGTCGCACTCAGATATTTGTATCAAGACTATTTTCTTTTATAAAAATATCATTACATTTCCTCTTCAATCATCACATACAAAATTTCTTTTATATGAACATGGTTTTGTTACCTTTCCATAATTGCATATGCAGGACTACATAAGAAATCAGTACTAGGGAAGATACCGTGAAGTAAACTTACCAATGATGGCACCACAATGCATATTTGCATACGGTTCCTCTCCAGTCAAGATCTCCCACATTGAAATTCCAAATGAGAAAACATCAACCTGTCAAAGGTAATACCAGAATGCTAATTTCTTTAGCAAATGATGCCTTTTTCCTTTAGCGGTAATATAGGATATAAAAATATATAAAGTCCTGCTAACCTTCTCAGAGACCCGGCTGCTGCTACCGTTCAACAATTCTGGTGCCATCCATGGAAGTGTTCCTCGCACACCACCAGATACCAAAGTATTGCGTTTGATTCTTGATAATCCAAAATCTCCAACCTAAAGAGTGAATACCCAATTACCAGTATTAAAGGAAATCTAACGTTAAAATAAAAGAGAGAACTAAGTGTGAATTTTTTGTGGTGAAGAAAAAAAGGTTATATTTGGCTGAAATTTCCACATAAAACGTCCCACAAAACTAACAAGCATAAATTATGACTTCTAGTTTACATATGAGGGGAAAAGAATTCCACTGCATCTGCCCAAATACTCCTCTAGTCAACTATTAGCTTGGAAATATTCTACAGTACTCTATCTTGATTTAATAAGACTTGCAATTAGAAGGCCTCTGTCATTGCATAAAGCCTACAAAGCCACATTTTTCACTCAAGTGCATTTGAATCAATCACTGAACATGGATAAGGTCTGTGTACTATTTACCTTACATATAGGTCGTTGAGGATCCCTCAAGTTGACTAGCAAATTATCACACTTCAAATCAAAATGGACAATATTCTTTGAATGCAAGTATTCCATGCCAAAAGCTGCATCCATAGCAATTATAAGCTTTTTACGCCGGTCAAGTGATCTGTACAAAGAATCTCATGTTCTAAGATAAGCATAAGTAACAGTAGGTAGCAAATAGCCGAAAAATAAATTAAGCAAATTTACCTATTCTTCTTCAGTAGGGCATGCCTAAGGGATCCATTCACCATATATTCAGCTACAGTTGCTAATGTTCCTCCTGCTCCATCAGGTACTATCCCATAAAATGCAACCACATTTGGATGATGAAGATTTGAAAGGATCTGTGCCTCTCTCCAAAAGTCTTTTGTCTGATACAGCCAAAAAGAGCAATGAACTTCACAGGCAGGTAAAATGACAATATTAATTATTTTTACTGGTAAAGGGATTTGAACCAAATTATCCAAGGAGCTTCAAGATAAGTGTCATAAGGTATACAGCATATCAAGGAGAAATGACAACTTGTTCTATGGCAAACATGTACAAAGACAATATGTCCATAAACCAAAACTTTCCATAACCATTTGTGATTATTCATAACCCACCCACCCTTCAAATAAAGGAAAACGAGTGAAAGAAAAAATGCAAACACACAAAGATATAGAGAATGAAGCAAATGAATTGGAACAGAATTAGATTATGAGACCCACCAATTGATCTTTCCCTGATGATCTCCCTGCAAAGCAGCCCTTTTTAATTCTCTTAATAGCAACATCCGATCCCCGCCATTTTCCGTGATAAACAGTTCCATATGTACCAGATCCCAATTCCCGTAGTTCTTCAAGATCAGCATTTCTAATGATCTGGACATCAAAATTGAAAGATAAATGAAGAAACTAGAATTTTGCTAATACCCGAAAAGGATATATGCCATGAAGCTGGTCTTTCACAAGTAAGAGAGCATGTCGGTCCTACTTTTATCCCAAGGGGCAATCGAAAGCAATCAAAAACAGTATTACAAGTGTATACACCCGGTGACCAGGCGAGCGACAATTTGTTTGAGAAACATACCATCTCTTCTTAGGTGGCAACAATAAAACATAGTAGGAAGCATGAAAACCAGTACTAATGAGAACCATTGATTTGCCATGAAGATAATTACATGTGCTTATGTAATATTAGTGAGAGGCTATGAATTTAAATGTTTCTAGTAAAAAGAGATAAAGAACGCTTGGATAAATCAGTCAGTTTTAGATTTTTCAATCACTGACATAATTAATTCACCAACAAGGCCAATAAATCTATTCAAAGAAAAAAAATATATAAATACAATTTTTCTAGACATTAAAATGATGAAATATACTTTTTAAATATCTACCAATGTGTGCAAATCAAGAAAAAGATCAAGACATCAGCAGAATACCTGCAAACCATAGAGGGTGGCTTCCATTTCAACTATCATTGCATCACTAAATGAATCATTCTTGTCTCCCATATCACCCTTACCATCCTACAGTCAAACCAAGGAGCAATTTAAATCCACCAATCCGAAACCTAATAAACAAATATAATCAATTTTACTTTTTGTACCTCAAACTCAGACTCTTGAATGATGCTCTCCACCTCTGTTGCAGTTGGGGATATGAGATCACCAATGGATTCGTCAACAACATATGGGGACACCACGAATAAAGACTGAATGCCAGGAGTAACACCACTGTTTACATCTTCCGCAGTTATTACTGTATCCAACTGTCCCTTATGATTACTCATTGTTTGGGCTTGTGTTTGTGCCAAAGAGACATTTTCGCCATTCAAGCTCAAATTCTCAACACTGGTAGCAGGATAACACACAAAATCATCATCAAGGAGGGATACTTCTCTCTTAAAAGCAGCATTTTGGATTGGCTTCTGCAACACCATATGATCACTCTTTTGGAACTCAAGATCATCAAGAACTGTTGATGGGTAAAAATTTGCAGAGCTTGTGAGCAGGGGTTCTTGGAAACCTATATCATGTTGACTTGCAACAAATTGTGGATGTACAGGTTCATGGGAAATTGGTCCATTGGACAACCCTGAGATTAGATCACCCAAAGAACGTCCATCACAGGAGTGTTCTCTAGTGCTTGGAAATCGGCCTGAAACTTCAGGATTCTTAGCCGCTGAAACAGCATGTCCTTGTTCAACATTTACCATCCCTGTTAAAGCACAATCCTGGTCATTGGCAGTTGCTTCACTCGTGACAAGAAGACTGGCAGGGGTTTTGCCAAGTTGGAAGTTCTTGGGGTCATGCACTGTATTATCTACCAAAGGTATGAAATCACTGGCTGCAGGAACCACAACCCCAGAGGCAAAAGTAGATGTTATATTGGGGTTTATATTAGGCAATCTCTTCGGACATTCCACCCCAGTGACAGGTGATATTTCCCCATAAAGGGTGTCATCATGATGCAAGAAAATATCCTTTTCGTTCAACTTATTTGGGAGTTCCAAAGTCATAGAATCTTTCTTTATAGCTGTTCGGAATTTGTCATGAACGTCACCAGAACCGTTCTGAGTATGTTCATTCCTGCCCAATGATTCTAAACATGGAGAAGAATTTGGCAAATCCAGTCTTCTCTGCAGTCCTACCGACTCAATATCCTCTAACTTGTTTTGTACCCAAGGATTGAAAGGGTCACTGTTTTCATGCAGTTGGGTTGGCTTTTCTTGTGCAATTCCTGAGTTCTGGAATGATAACAATTGAGTGTTTGCAAAGTTTAAGGAGTGTGATAAGTTCATTCCTTCTTGAGAACAGTATGCAGACCTCCCTCCATTCTCTTGTAGTTTTGAATCAGAAAGTGCATGTGGCATGCCATGATGACAACCAATGGAACCTGACAACTGAGCTATTAGATCTTCTGGCTGTGAGACAGGCTTGTCGGAAAGAAATCTACTTTCCTTATGCACTGGCATCTCGCGGGAGAACCCATCAAAGTCACCAAAGTTTTGGCCAACAGCTGAAGTAGACACCACAGTTTTGCTGTGATTGTGGTTGTGACAATGCCCTCCATGAGATTGGCCCCATTGCCTATCATCAGCTTGTTGATGTGGAATAGGAGAAAGAGGTGATTGAATTGAAGACCCAGTCATATTCTGGGACTCACTCAAAATTTGACTATGATGCAAGGCTTTAAAATTACTCTGAATCTCCTTATGGAATACCAAAGTCTTTGTTCCCTGTTGACTTGCTTCACTACTCAAATTCTGTCCTCCACTAGTTTTCCTAGAACTTGGATCTACCAAATCATTTACAGCAGCAACATATTGGTAATCAGGGTTACTCGAATGTATGGTGTCAACCTCAATGGAACAATTTTCAGACTCACCCAGAGGAATCAAAAAGACCCGTGGCCTCTGAGAACTCTCATGCCTTTCAAGCCCATGATACTCCTCTATCATATTTTGAAGATCTTCATCAGATGACACAGATATAAGAGCATCAAGATCCTCATTTGGAAGCTGGTATTTTATCACATGAGGCTGGCTGCAAAAACCGGAAGTTTTCTTCACAAGCTCTTCCCATGAAACACCATTCCTAATAGAAATAAAACGCGTCTCTCCCCCAACATATCTGAGTTTCCCATCACTAGGCCTGGGTAAAATCTTTCCACCAAAACTGCAAAGAAATTTCATCTTCCCAGACTGAGAACCATGCAACACTCCTGACCGATTAAAGTTGTTAGAATGAGGAGACTCAGACACGTTCACAGGTGGAGCAGTTGGCCGAAAACCAGCTCGATCACAATTTAGTTCTCCAACAGCCTTCCTTGATCCTTCTCCACCATCAACCTCCTTCACGCTGTGTATGCTTAGCTTATCAACATGAGCCTCATTTTCAATCTCTTTACATGACCCATTTGCCGCAACAAACCCAGATGTGTCAGATGCACACTCAGACTCCATTCTCTTCAACCCCAAAATACCACTAAGATCCTGATATGCCACTGTAGAATTCTGATTATAATTCAATCCAGCCCCCTTTTCACAATTCAGAACTGTATCAGGTGCAGAAGGAACTCTTCTCACCGCACCACAATCCTGAAGAAACTCCAAGGAAAACTCCTCCCCCGTCTGCACAGAGACATTTCTGCGCGCATTCTTTCCCATATTCTGGACAACTGGGGTCGACTCTTGCTGGATCCATTGACCTGATGAGCATGACACCTCACCGGTCATGGTACCAAGCAAGTTCTCAGACCTACTTAGCTGCATGCCTGAACTGCTATACCTCTCTCTACAAATTGACAAACTAAACGGAAGCGTAAAAACAACAATTCATACAAAAAAAAACATACACAACCTTCAACTCCAGCACTTCATTGCCTATAAATTCCGTATACTACTATTCCTCTATGATCCAATCCCCAAACCAAAACCCCTATCAATCACAGATTTATACAGAGAAAAGAATCCCACTATATACAAAAAATCATGCAATAATCACAAAGATTGAACTAACACCATTCACAAAACGAAGCTGAGTCCAGCAAACAAGAGCAATTGCAGTCCAATTCTCTCCACAAAACCATTACCTGCAAATCAGTCAAATGAAACCAACACTATGACATCGCTCAAATCACCATCAACATTTCAAAACCGGAGCTAAACGAACCACACACACAACTCATATGGGCGTCGATCAAAATTGAAAAAGTGAAAAAATTGAGAGTTACCTGATGGGTGGGGAGGTGTGGGTCTCTGTTTCGGAGGTGGGTTTTGGAGGTCCAGAGCTTTCATTGCTGAGAAGGAGAATTGGGAAAAGGGGAGAAGAAGGGGATTGGGGAAATGAGAGCGTGGATTTACAGCTAGAGGTTCAATCTCGAGTCGACATGGCCGTGAATTAAGGGAGAGGCTATAGTATATGTATTTCTCTGTAACTGTATATGCAAGTTATAGCGAAACATTAGCTTTATTGTTATTTTTCTTCTTTTGAATATTCCTTCTGTGCTGCTTTTCTTCAATTTTATTTTTATTTTTATTTTTTACTGAAAAAGAGAGATATTTTACCATTTGGTCTTTCGGCATTGGTCTCTGTCGTTTGTAGATGAAAGGTTTTGAGTTCGACTGTGATCATGTCAAGACATTCGCTGCAAATATTACATTATATATGCACCAACCAGCATGCTTTTTCACAACACCTAAAATGTAACACTTATTCAAATTAATTAGTTTTTACAATCAAATTCAAGCTAGCCTATTTCAACCCAACTTTTTGCATCAGCAGCCATATCTTGGAGTGGTTTGTGTTTGTTTTACAACTTAATTAGATATTGGATGAAATTATTATTTGTATCAATGATAAATAATTAATATTTGAAATTTTCTTTAATCTCATAAGAGGAGGAATGAAACCCAATAAATAAATTGTAATTACCTGAAATTCACAAAAGTGATGAGTGGTGGAATGACATCGTTTCAATTTCTAGAGAATTGTCATGTTCCCATTGAAAAGCATTGATTTCAATTTCAATACATTTAAAGCTTAATTGTTATCCTTTCAAAAAAAAAAAAAAAAAGCTTAATTGTTATTGTGGTAGCTGGTGCTGTAGCGCGGGGTGCAATTAGTACTTGCCGGTTCCAAAGCAAGAGAATAACCAACAACAAGACTGCGGTAGAGCTGTGGCTGTGTCTCCGAGGCCGGAGCTTGGGCGATGGATGAGAGGAAAATGAAGGAAATTGAGAAGAAAACACAAAATGAAAGAGCTTGAACAAGAGTAGTCATTGCTTGAGTCAATGTCCAAGAATTTCTTGAGTCAATGCTACCAATTTAAAGGGAGTTATGGTAGAAGAAGAAGACCACCAAGGGCAATGCATGCTCTATTTCTGTGTTGCTATTTTGTTGCTCTGTATTAGAGATAACATAAGAGTAAGTTTGGGGGGAAAGAAAGTTGATTTAGAGTATTCAGGTTTTCTTTTAGCTGGTTTGGCATGCCTCCTCTGTTTAAATCACATGTATTTTATAGTTACTAAACCAATTTCGTTGATAGTTTTTTTAAATATATAAATGTGTGTTATTTGATTCATTTGAAGATCACTTCTAATGAAAAAATGGATGGTAAAGGAAAATTTTGCTAATCTACTCGAGGAGGCAATTACTTGGTGTACACAATTTGAACACTTACGGTTTTATTGCTTCAATTATATATCAAGAACGCTTATCTTCTTAAATATATATTGTATCTTTTTTTTTTTTTGAAACATGTATATTGTATCTTATGTCATTTCTCATAATGTTGGGGGCATGTTAATATTGAATCTATCAATTTGAAATGAATAACGCATAATGTGCTACTATATTATATGCATCAATCAATTTTTATGCAAGTGATGTGAGTCAATGTTATGTTTATTCTACTTAATGCACATACCAAGTTTTTTCGATTCAATGAACAAAAATACTTTTTGTTTTTTAAATTTATAAATTTCTAAACAATTAATATTTTTTCTAATCACCAAACTTCTTTGCAACTAATAGAGTTAAATGTGATGGAGTATGAGTTCCTAACCAAAATGGATGACACTATAACGTATTATGCTGGAAGTACAAAATTTTCTTACAGTGAAATATGAGATTCAACATTTATTTTTTTGTAGCCATACAGACTACGGATCATCAGTGGTTAAATGGGAGGAGATTGTCAGCGAAACCAGTCAATGATAATCCATATGGACTTGTAGTAGTCCTAGATTTTTGGAATGAATATTCTCCCTAATTTTTGGTGGATGCAGGTCAACAACGTTTTGTGAAACAATTTTGTGGAGTTTACCTCTTGCTCTTATTGAGCATGTTTATCGGTTTCATATGGATAAATATCCTATTTTGGAGTCGATTGATAGTGATATGGAGATTATTGTAACCCATATATGTAGTTCTGGTTAGGAATATATCACGGATTATGACCATAGAGGTTGAGAATAAAAGAGGGTTGTTGTTGTTGTTGTCCATGGATGAGGAAAGGAAAGGGGAGTATGTAAATTGCAAGCTAGCTCAGAAAGATAAAAGCTAGCAACTCAATCCCAACATCATGTGTCATAGAATAGTCAACTCAATGTTGGATTACATAATCCCAACATCATAAGTCATAGGATAATCAACTTAAATCTAGCATCATTCATAATCTCAACATCAACTACATAAGTCATAGTAATAGTCAACTTAATCCTAACATCATATTACATCTTCAAGAAGTTATTGACAAGCTCCTGCAGGATCCCAGCTGTTATTGGTTTGAAAACAATCTTTTGAGCCTTCGCTTTATTAAGAAACTTAGAATCGTTCTCTTCTTTTACTTTCTTCTTGCTTTTGGTCTTTTGTTTCTTCAAGTTTGAGAGCCCAACTTTGTAGCATGAATAGCAAACAACCTTCGAAAAGAACTTCTGCCTCAATTTTTCGTCATACTAGAACATGAAATCCATATCAATGATGAGGAAGGTCGTAGGTCGGCCAAAAGTTTCTTGCGTTACTCATTTCCTCGATCTTATGTTTGTGCCGCGGTGGTGGAAGATTCCACAAAAATTTAAAATTCTGAACTACTGAGATAAATAGCAGCTTCCTCGAGGAGATTTTGATTCTGGCTGTTCTCACTGTCTAGATAGTGAAGATTAACCGATTTTGATGACCCACACACACTGAATGACCCAGCCATTGTTCCTGATCTAAGTAAAGTCTGAGATATGTTTTTGTTGAGTTGAGGTCTAAGATCTTTTTTGTTCATTCATACATATTGGCTTGATTTAGGACGCTTATAGAAGAAATAATCTACATGCATAAACATGGTCTTTCTCACATGAGTTTGGGATTTAGGGTATAAAATCATCAAGAGAATTTCTTGAATAGGTCCGACTGATTCTCCTCCGGTCCTTTTCTTGATTAGAAATCTATCCAATACTTTACACTCCAACAATAATTAAATAATTAGAGGGTAATAGACTACATGAGATTTAGAAATTTGTTAAGGAATCACATGTTGAATACTAGGGGTAGGGTTTGGATGGAGCGAGATTCTTTCTTAACTTATTTCGATTTGGCTGCTAAAGTTCTGAACAAGAAATTTGCTAAACATCTAAATAAATTTATGATTCTATCAATAAATCTCCTCGAAAACAAAACAACTCGGAAATAATTAGGCAAATATGAACTAGTTAGTCCCACAACCCCGCAATAGACATGATCACTCTATCTACTCTTAAGATGATGTGAAGTCGAGGACCCACTAATGCATGACTTGCTGGAGTTGCATGCACTACGCGCACTAATAAAGATATAAGCTAATATCACATATGAATACTTGGTAGAATGAACAATTGAGGTAAGCAGTCACATTCACTTTCACTTACTACATCTCAAGCACAAGCTGACTTAGGCATTTGATACGTACCTCCCTAATTTCATTTATCAACGCAAACTGATCACATCTTAAACCAGTTTCCGGGAGCAGCCTTCTGATTAACACTTTTTCACTCCGACTCTAGTCAACAAAGTAGGTAAGGAAATTTTATTTCGAATTTTTGCACTAACACTCTCTCTAATGTCATGATTGTTGAGACTCGTAGCATTTAATCATTGGGTGCATAAATATGACATAAATATGACCGGTTACTCTGACTTAATTACTTGAACATGACAAGAAAGTAGATGACTAGAAGCTGAGGAACAATGTGATTGTTTGTCCTAGTACACCTCAACATTCTGCCACGCACCAAATTTCCCTAATGCATTCCATCCCTAGCACGTTACTTGCGACCTTTGTTGGTGTTCAACTTTAAGTACTATATTCATTACTTTTAGTCACAACGCACTAGGGTATTGTTTGATTCATATTGGGGCTTTCATCCGAATCCAGCATATGTTGTCTGCACTTGTACGATCACCGCATACCTTATCCCTTGACACCAAGTATTCAAATTTAAGTCTATGTTTCGTGGCGTGGTACGTTTACAATATGCTTCTTCATCGACTGCTCCTATCCATGCCCTCTCATTGCGTCGACATTTGCCCTTTTTCCAAAACATTATGGTTGAGAGTCAAATAATTTTGGGTATTGTGTTGCTTCTTATTCCCTTCGAAATGTAAAAAACATGCATTATTCTATTTCTAGCCATCCAACTTTCATTCAACATGTCATATGTTCTCAGTCAAGTCTGGTTGAATATGGCTTCAAATGTGAGAATTTTCCAATACGTTTACTTGCATACATAATACATAATAAATTGAAATGACACATCATCACTCGATGTAATTTTCAATAAACATAACCGTGTAACAGGATTGAAAAAGAAAATACTCTGTAAGTACGCAAGTAACTGCATAACTACACTATCAAAACAGAAGAAGAATTGCCCGCAAACTATACAACAGGCCTAAAAGGAAATATTTTCCCGAAAAAGGGCTTTCATAATTCAAACAATTCCTATTTTAGGAAGCAATGAATCAGATTGTCGGAAAATAAAGCGATAAAAACAGCGGAGCTGGGCGAAAATACAGGTCACGCGAACAGTTTGCGTTACGTGTCTGTTAGTGAATGAAGCACCATCATCACTCATACCCCTCCATCACCACCCACTTTTATCGAACGTGCCCGTCTCTTCCGGACAGAATCCAATTCTCTCTTTCTTCTTCTTCTTCTCCGATTCTCTCTCTCTCTTTTCTCTCCCTCTCCGATTCTCAATTTCGAATCTTACAGCGTTCTCAGAATCCAAGCCACGCTCTTCTTCTTCTTCTTCTTCTCGCTTCCGATCTGGATCAGGACCGGCCGCGCGGTCCGGAGTGTCATCCGGAACAGGCGGCGGTGATGGCGGAGGATCGCCGGAGTAGTTCCGAGAGTTCTGTAGAAGTTCCGGGGAGAATTGAGCAGGAAATTGACGGCGGAAGTGGCGGGAAAAGAATAGAGTTGGAGAACGGAGAGGCTAGTGGTGGAGGCGGAGGCGGAGGCGGAGGCGTTACTGCTCCGGTGAATAACGGCGGCGGTAGTAGCTCTACAGGTTTGTGAATTTTGCGTGCAATTGAGAGTTTGAGATTTTGTTAGAATTGGATGTAGAATTAGACGAGAGGTTGCGTATTTAGGAAGTAATTAAGTTTTACACTCTTGCTCTTACTAGTTACTGTTGCATTTATTAAAAGTTTCTATTTTTGTTATATGCTCTGTTTTGAACTAGCATGAATTTTCAGGGAATTCAGGAAGTCCTGGCTTCAGCTTTTCGAAAGCGAACGCATTGCCAGTGGAGATATCACAGACTCATGAAACGCCAGAACCACATTCAGTTCCAGCAAAGTTGGAGAGATCGAAAACGGAGAGCACCAGACCTAATGTATTGTCCAAAGAGGCAGCAATGATTTTTGACGACAAAACTTCAGTCCATCAGAAGGTATTATTCATTAAAGATGATCTCTTTGCTTCTTGCATCATTGTACCGTATATGCTTAAGCTTGTCCAAGTTGCTTAATATCTAGTGATAGTTTAACATAACTGGTGGCCTTTGCTCATGGAAATTTGGAGTTTTTTCTTAAGAATGATTAGTCATATTAAATTCTCACTCCACTGTCAAGAAACATAGGGGTTGCCATCAGATTATTACTTTTGTATGGCTGGTTCTGCAAAAGAAGCAGCCCATAAACCATGAAATAGGGAAAACATATACTTGAATTATTTTACCAAATTTAGGTATGCGGCTTTTAGAGTTAGAATAATATAGGCTAGCTATGAGTTCAAAGGAGTATAAACTAGAGAGGGGAAAGAAGACATAAGAACCCTATGTTATCTTTTCGAATGGTTTTGTTCAGTGTGCATGGTCTGATATGAAGGTGAAGGCAAAGAGGATTGCAATGGATTTACATTGTTCCTTTTCAAGTTGCCAATTCTTAATCCTTACTAAACAAAAAGATAAAAGTGAATATGAGTAGGGAGAAGAGACATTATGAATTTGTGGTTGGACCATAAGGCCAATGCTTATGGGAGGAGAATTTTTATTATTGATTTTAACTCATATCCACATTATGATCATAATAGTCATTTTCTATAGAAGGAGAAGATGCATAGAAGAGACCATGGGTGACTATGCCCCTGCAAATATAACCTGAACCTTTAAAAATGTATGTGACCCCTGCAGTATATCATTAGAGGGGATTAAAACGTGGCCTCTCTTAGCTAATGGCCAGAAAAGAATGAACAGAGGGCCCATTGATTTTCTCTTGTTCATGTTATGGCCTACTTTATGTAGATTTTAATTAATTTCAATTGCTTCATTATTTTTCTTTTCGTATGGGACTTTGCATGTTTTTATTGTTGTATACTATGATTGTCTTGTAGCACCAATAAGTCATTACAAAATGAATTTTAATTGTCTTTATAAATTAATTGCTTCCTTTTTAATAAGTTGCGATAGATTTTGTTCACATTTATCAACAGAAAAGGTGATCATATATAATGCATTTTCATATGATCATTCTGATTCATACATAATCTTCTGTTTGACACCTGTTCTTGTGAAATTCTGGATCCACCTTTTTTATGGTGGCACCTAAACTTTAGGAGATTGTATAACATATTTTATTCAAATTTATACCAGTCCTAGATTTAATGAATAGTGTCTCGGACTCTGCTTATGTTTTCTCTTATAACTTAAAGTTTCAACTGTGCAGTTAAAGCTGTTAAAGAGAATAGCTACTGTGAAAGATGACGGAACTGTAGAATTCGATGTTCCAGGGGATGTTGAATCTCAATCTTTTGGTGTTGGATCCACTGCTGGTTGTACCGATGTTGCTGATGAGCCTCTTGATGCAACAGAGCTCCAATGCATACCACCAATGCAAATAGTAATGCTTATTGTTGGAACGCGTGGAGATGTGCAGCCGTTTATTGCAATTGGCAAACGTTTGCAGGTCAGAGGATTTATCTCATATTCATGAAGCATATATGTCTTCATCTTTTAATATAATTATTTAAAATCATGAAACTTTGTTAAAATGTTAGCTTTATTTAGTATTATGAGCTTGTTAAATAGAATTTGAACATAGAAATTAGATTTTTACAATATAGCTATTTCAAAATGATTATGAGAGTTATTCAAATTTGTTCATGAGTTCATGAGATCATTTTTGTGCAGGACTATGGCCATCGTGTAAGACTAGCTACTCATTCAAATTTTAAAGAGTTTGTCTTGACTGCTGGTTTGGAGTTCTACCCTTTAGGCGGTGATCCAAAAGTTCTTGCTGGCTGTATGTACCAAAGCAAATCATCTGTTTAATTACTTTGAATGATCTTGGGTGACTGATTTGTTTGGTGATCTTGAGTGACTGATTTGTTTGGTGATCTTGAGTGACCTTTGATGCCTTTACTTATAGACTGATTTGGCTCATCCTGCACATTAGTTTAATATGTGAACTTCCTTACATATCCTTCACCTGAGTTCAAATATGTGAAGTTTCTTATATCAAGGCTCGTTGAAAATGATTAATTCTGGCAATAAGGGGTTTTGTAGTTTTGTAAATTGTCCGATGTTACTCTGACTGATAAATTTTTGATAAATTTTTACCACGGATGCCTTTGGCTCATCCTGGCATCATTACAATATGTGAAGCTTCTTATATAAAGGTTCATTGAAAATGATTAACTCTGGCAATAAGGGGTTTTGTATTTTAGTAAATCTTGTGTGTGTCTTGTGTATTGATTGTCTTGCTACTTGAAATATTTGTCAAAGCTGAATACCCCATCATTCATTTTCATATAACTAATTATTTGTTTCTTTTTTTCTGTTCTGTTTCCTTGAGCAGATATGGTTAAAAATAAAGGCTTCTTGCCGTCAGGGCCTTCGGAGATTCCTATTCAGCGTAACCAAATAAAGGAAATTATATATTCCTTACTTCCAGCTTGCAAAGAGCCTGATGTAGATTCTGGTATCCCCTTTAAAGCGGATGCAATTATTGCAAACCCCCCAGCATATGGTTAGCGTTCAACACCATCTATCTAATTTTAAGTAATACTAGATCTTTTTCTGGTTTTGAATTTCTTGGTGACTGAATTTTGGGTTGGAGGATGGGATACTGTGTGGTAAATGATTATCCAATAGCCATATATTATTTTGTTTCTTCCAGCAGAGTTTGTAGGTTGTCTGCGCTATTAACTTCCAAGATACTTGTGCATTTTTTTTTTCAATATTCTGGGCGACAATTTTTCCCCACCTCCCTTGATGTCAATGAGATTTGAACCCATGACCTCCACAGTGTTAGTTAGGCTAGCTAACCAACAGGTCACGGCTCACCGACATATTATTGTTAATTACATTCAATTGTATTTTATAAAGAGAACTTTTACATGCACTTGCTTTGATTTGTCTATATTCTGCCACTAACCTGAAATACATTTTCAGGGCATACTCATGTGGCGGAGGCACTGAAAATACCTCTTCACATATTTTTTACAATGCCATGGACGTAAGTCTTGTCTGGGTAATGTAATCTTTCTGAATTGTAATCTTTCTTGCACGTTGCTCAATGTTCTGTATTGGTTTTCACTGTTCTGAATTTGCATTGTGTATGTTTGACCTTTTCCTTACCAGGCCAACAAGTGAATTTCCACATCCCTTGTCCCGCGTTAAACAACAAACTGGATATAGGGTGAGTCCTTTGAATTTTAACCTTTCCTTATTTTGGAGTTTTGATAATTTAATTCATTTTACAATTCCAGATTTTTTCCCAACTTTTTTGGACTATGCAAATTTTCAGCTATCGTATCAAATTGTTGACTCCTTAATATGGCTTGGAATACGGGACATGATTAATGATGTTCGGAAGAAAAAATTGAAATTACGACCCGTCACATATTTAAGTGGTTCACAAGGCTCTGAGTCTGATGTCCCACATGGATACATATGGAGTCCTCATCTTGTTCCCAAACCAAAAGGTACTTCACCTTGCACTTCCATTTTTAATCATTTGGAGTTCCTTGGGTGATGAAGGCACAATGTTTTGAGAAACTTGCTAGGTTTTAAACAATGCTTGGCTGAGTGGCGGTCATTTGAACATGCTATCTAGGCTAGTATGGTGCACACGTTCATCTACAGCGTATATCCTTCGTTTAATTAAAAAGAAAAACTTATTTAAACAATCCTTTAAAAGACGCATAGATTATAGGTGCTTGTTTTCAGATAGATATATCCATCTCCAAAGAGTAATTGATTAAAAATGTTTCTTTTTAAATTGATATTTACAGTTGATCTCCTCAGTTTCCATCGTAATGTTTCTTGTTGTCAGAAATGAAAAGAATGGATTACGAAACCTTTTATCATTTTTTTTTTCCATTGTTGTCTGCATGGAACATTCTTTCTTAAGTAAACATGATGCTTAGCAGGTATGCCAATATCTGTTGGTGTTTTCTACTAAATAACACTTGGTTTGCAGATTGGGGACCTAAGGTAGATGTGGTGGGATTTTGCTTCCTTGATCTTGCATCAAATTATGAACCTCCACAACCACTAGTGGAATGGCTTAAAGCTGGTGACAAGCCTATATACATTGGGTTTGGTAGCCTTGTAAGTTCTTTTTTTCTTACTTTGTTCCCTACTCTAATTTCAAAAGTATAAAAAAAATTTAGAGCATATCAAGTCTAAACTTGGTACGTGGAGATAAACTGTTCTCCCCTTTTTAATCAATTGGACTCTATAGTTGCATTGAAATGAACTTGTTCTACAAAAAGATTGAGAAATGGTCTGTGGAAAACAACTTTCACTCAGCTGCAAATGCATGGATGTGCATACAAACACAGTCTACACAGACCTACATTCCTCTACCCAGTGTTTACTGTTTCTCGACCATATTATGCTGGCTCTAACTGGAATAGTGCAAAGCTTTCTTTTTAATTCTGTGATGCTGCCCCCCATATTATATGACTGATGTGTTTTTGAATTGGAGTATGAATGGGCATGTTGACTAGTCATGAGCCTAAGTGCAAATAATTAAATTCTGATTATGTGTCTGTTTTTCCATTATCTTTGGGCTATAACAATCTCCAAAGTCAGCTTTTCATGGTTTGAGAATTTCGGTTTTCTTGGTAACTGGAGTGAATTGCCCACATTTCTGAATTGAAATTTGATTTCAGAGTTTTGGCATTAACACTTTTTAATCTGCTGATCATTCTTAAATATCAGCCTGTTCAAGAGCCAGAGAAAATGACCCAAATAATCGTCGATGCATTAGAAAAGACAGGACAGAGAGGCATCATTAACAAAGGCTGGGGTGGCCTTGGGAACTGTAAGTTTTTACCATTTCTATTTTATTTCTATGCTAGTTGACCTTTGGCATGTACTGATTGATTTCGTGTGATTTTGTTCTTCTCAGTGGCTGAACCAAAGGAATCCATATACTTATTGGACAACTGCCCTCATGACTGGCTGTTTCTACAATGCAAGGCAGTGGTGAGGCTATCTTCTTCTTCTTCTTCATCTTCTTTTTTTTTTTTTTTTTTTTTTTTTTTCTTTTAGCTATCTATTATTCATAGAATCATAGCATCTGGATAATAAATTTATTTAAGATCTGAGTATTTAAGATTCAATTTACCTGTTAGTTTACTTCTTTTATAAAGAAATTGACTGTTGGATTCTTCTGAAGTTCATCGTTTATCAGTCTTTTGGGATATATCATTGAGTCCAGTAGTCTTCAATTTCATTAATGGAAACATAAGGAGCAGGGGAGCATATCTAAGATTATTTAGGAATTATTTTCAGCTACATACAGCTAACTTTAATTTGATATAATTACTTGTACTAATGGAGATCATGTTCATAAGGCTATAAACATCGATCACGAGGCAGATGACAAAATCTATCTTTTAAAGTTACTAGTGCTTGAAAGAAACAGCAAAGTAATATGTTAGCATTTCATACTGGATACGTGGATCTGAAAGGACTAGGATAGTGGCTATGCCTCACTTAAAATCTCATGACATTCAACTCTTTGCTTTTTAAAATTTGAAAATAATATCTTGGGCAATTCTTATGTTTTTTAGTTTTTCTTCAGGTGCATCATGGAGGTGCTGGAACAACGGCTGCTGGTCTAAAAGCTGCAGTAATTGTCTTATATCCCCCTCTTATGTTTGAGTTCTTTTAAGTTTTGACTACTGATTTAGTTTATGCCTAAATATACATTTTTCTTATACTTCAGTGTCCAACAACAATTGTTCCTTTCTTTGGAGACCAACCCTTCTGGGGAGAGCGAGTACATGCCAGAGGAGTAGGCCCTGCACCCATTGCAGTCGATGAGTTCTCACTTCCCAAATTGGTTGGTGCTATAAATTACATGCTTGATCCCAAGGTAATTTGATTTTTGAGAAACCTGATTTTGTTAATCAAGTGCATGCTTTATAAAGGTGTGCGAAAAGCGACTTGTATCAGCTATAGTGAGCGGCAATATTTGATTTATACCTAGAATTGATTGCTAAAATAGCACCCAATCCAGCTGTTTTTAGATATACTATAAGGTTGAAAAGAAAGGAAATAAAGTGTTGATCTTCAATAATGTGAAATGGAAACTCATACATGCTATGAATGTGGTGATGGAAGTTATAGCAGAGAAATAATAGGGTATAAGAGAGAGAGTGGGTGAGTGAAAGTAGTGGATACTTGCCAGAAACCCTGCAGATGAGTAGTATTAACGCACATAAAGAGTGTCAGCATGAACTGTTCTCTTATATAGTAGTATAGATTATAGATTAACTTGTAGGTTGATCATCTTGCTTTTGCCCTCTGCTTTATAACATGCCAAATTAAGAACTTACAGAATTTCAGGATATCGGGAAGTTCCTTCCCCCCCCCCCCCCCCCTTTTTTTTTTTTTCTTTTTGGTAAATGGAAAATGTAACTAGGAAGTAAGAATTGTTCGGGAAATAGTATGAAGGTATGAAATGAACTTACCTAAAAATTATTCCAGGTGAAGGAGCGTGCTATTGAACTTGCCAAGGATATGGAGAATGAGGATGGTGTGACAGGAGCAGTCATGGCCTTCTTTAAGCATCTTCCTCGCAAAAAGCCAGAGTCTGAGCCAGAAACAGAGTCATCGAGCCTTTTTTCTATAAGTAGATGTTTTGGTTGTTCCTGAATCATTATATATACCGTTCTGTCCATTTATTTTGTCTCCCACAGTTGCATGAAGAGAATTCCTTGC
Organism: Rosa rugosa; assembly: GCF_958449725.1. Classification (NCBI taxonomy): domain Eukaryota; kingdom Viridiplantae; phylum Streptophyta; class Magnoliopsida; order Rosales; family Rosaceae; genus Rosa; species Rosa rugosa. The sequence continues at coordinate 39,936,651 of NC_084822.1, forward strand.
TGTGCCTCCAAAGAGAGAGGAGTGATCCTTGTTGATTATTAGTCTTGTTGATAGTTCTCATTCCTCCTGGAAAGTATGTAATTATTCACAACATATTTGTTCACAATCAACATTCATTCAGAGAAAGTCATGATTTGTGTTGCAACTTTACTCCAACGATTAGATGATCCATATTCTTAAAGCTGTTTCTAGTTTAGAGCTTGTAAATCCAACTGTAAATTTTTGTGAATGGATTCAGGAAACCTTGTCTTCCTATCGAAAATGATGTCACTTCTTGGCTCTCATTCGGCTCAAGTCTAACTATAGAATGTGTCTGGTCGATGATGTTATCTGTGCTGTCTTTTAGGCTCAATTATTTTTCCTTTTCTGTTTACAGACTCACAGTTTTGTTCTTCCACGGCTTCCATTTTTGATCATCACTAGCAGATGAGTACAGAGAGAATGGCATGGATATCTGACAACTCATAGCTGTTTCGAGCCGCTGAATGAGCGCCACGTGTAACTAGAGACATGCAGAGAGGCAAGTTTTGGATTCTCCTATTGGGCAATTGACACTGTGACGTGAAGGTTCAGTGCATGCAAAAACAATTCAAAAGAAAATGAAGAGGATTGGCGGTGCAGGGTAGAGAAGATGAGACTAGTGGCCGTTAGCCCCGTCCCCATCCATACAGAAGCAGAGGATTAATGCACACATTGCATCAGAGATAGGGAGAAAGAGCCATTTGCAGTTTGCAGTTTGCAATTTGCAAATTATTTTGCTTGCAGAAAAAGATGGAAGAAAAATATATACATATATATATTGGGGCAACCAAAGCAGCAGAGATCAGAGTGTGAGTTCCAGGCTAGGCCAAGTGGGGGACTGGCGTTACTCTGTAGTCTTTAGCTTTTAAGTCACCCAATCCTTCCAGATTGGCCATTGCAGAGATATCACATATCTAAAGCTAAGCTCTACTCTGACACTCTGACACTCTGACTTCCATTGATTCTTTTCTCTCAAATTGATTACCCTTTTCCTTAATTTAGGTCATTTTTTCTCAAACTGTCAAACTAGTGAATTACCAAGAAACAGTAGTGGCAGACCTGGTTAGACCAAGAGTTAAATGGGTAATTAATAAAGTCATAGATATTAAATATGGGACCTAACTCTCCTGCAAAAGGAAGCCAAAGTGCTTATGAAAACGCTTAAATTTTTCTGATAAAAGCAGAGAGATAATAACTAGTTGGGAAGTGAATGCCGTCCAATCCCATGAAGCTTTTGCTTCAAGAGTGATTGGTGGGAACGAAGGGATGATTAATTGGATTGGGAAGTGGAACCTCTCCCCTCTCTCTCACTTATCTCATCTGTTCCCAAGCCCATACACTCCCTCTGTGTCAAGCACTCTATTTAATAATTATACTGATCAGAAGACTCTTCACATTTTCCAACTAGTCCTTCAGAACTTGGCTTCCGAACTCTCTTTTCTGATCACTTGAAAAGCCAAAGCTCCAAACCCAGTGCTACATTTGCAACATTTTGTTTCTTCTTCCCTCTGTCAACCAGAACTGTTCAAACTCACACCACTTTTTCTCTCTTTTTGAAGGTACCCTCTAACTTCCTCTCTCAAATTATAAAACTTTATTTGGTTTTCTCATTTGGGATTTTTGTTATTTTGCTTTGTTGCAGATATGGAAGGTGAGGAGAAAGTAGTCACAACACAAAATGGTAATGATCAAGCAAGCAATAAAGAAGAAGATGCAGCATCAAGACTATTTCCTTGTCTCTTCTGTTCAAGGAAGTTCTACAGCTCTCAAGCCTTGGGAGGCCACCAAAACGCTCACAAAAAGGAAAGAACTGCTGCAAGAAAAGCCAAACGTGCCTCTGATCACTATGCATCAGTCACTTTTCCTTCTCATATTTCACCACCCCCAATGGTTTTTGCTCCAAATCATCACTTGGGCCTCTTGCACCCTTCAATGTTCATGACTGCTCATGCATCCAACCTCAGATACTACCCCAATCACCAATATTCGGACCGTTTCGGGTCAAATGGTGCGCCCAAGTTTGAGAATTTAGTGTACTATGGTGGGAATACCTGTTCCAGCTATGTTAACAATGGTTACAATAGTAACAGTGAGGAAGATGAGAAGAGCTTCTTAAATTGGCAGAGGAGCCCAAGATGCTATGGTTTCAGCGGAGAGTCTTCTCAACAACATTCATCAATGATAACTAACAATCACAATAGTCTTGGGATTAATAGTGATCATAAGGGTCATGAAGAGCAAAAGCTTGACCTTTCTCTCCGTTTGTAGAGAAGTTTGATGGGATTAGTTGAATTTTTTTGGTCTGAATAATAATCAAGCATCTCTAGCTTTAGTTAGTCATTTTTCAGTTTGTACTCGCCCAAGGGCCAATTTTCATGGGTTTTGCCTTCGGCCATTACTTGGATATAATTGCATAGGCAGCATATCCTTGTTTAAAAATATCTCCTATGTTCAGTAGTAACTAGTAAGTCCAGATATTGAACTACCTATATACTGTTCCTTTTGGCTATAAGAATTACTATTACCTTTTCCAGAATTCTTCTTTTGCTCCCTTGCAAATACTTCTAAATTTGTTGAATAAGTTTGTAAGAACACGTGCAACCGGGTGATATTTATTGAAGATATTTATTGAAAGGAATTGTCAATAACGCTAATCATAAACAATGGTATTGCTCCCACTAGTTAGATTGTGAAAGATGTAACTATGTATTGCTACATAACTAATCATAGACAATACCATTTCTTCATAGTGGAGCAATACATAGTTACATGCATGTTTCACCTAATTAGGGGTGATATTTATTGAAGATATTGTACTAAAAGGAGAAAGGAATTGTCAATAACTCTAATCATAAACAATGGTATTGCTCCCACTAGTTAGATTGTGAAAGATGTAACTATGTATTGCTACATAACTAATCATAGACAATACCATTTCTTCATAGTGGAGCAATACATAGTTACATGTTTCACCTAATTAGGTTGTGTTACTATGTCAATTTTCCTTCTCATATTCCACCACCACCAATGGTTTTTGCTCCAATGACTGCTCGTGCTTCCAACATCAGATACTTCCCCAATCACCAATATTCGGACCGTTTTGGGTCAATGCTCCACTAATCATAGACAATACTATTTCTTCATAGTGGAGCAATACATAGTTACATGTTTCACAACCTAACTAAGTGGAACAAAAATCCCAAATTATATATTTGATTGCGTCTCAATTATATCAACTGTACTTGATTTGTTAGATAATAATAGTTAGTGAACTCCATCATTGTTACCATCGCTAGTTTTAAAATATCAATTTCTCCTGACAGTAATAGAATCATGGTCTAAAAGTATCAATGAAGAGTAAAAAGAATACATTAGTCGGTACCAAAAATTACATTTGTCATGAAAAAGATAGCTCTCATCCTTTGAAGACTACAATTGTAATAGAAACATCTGTCGACAAATGATCGCTCTAAGATGATGATCTCATGGCTGGCTAATGACAACAAACCAAATTAGATGGTTTCTCAATTTTTATGACTTAATGATCGAATTAGTTCTTTTTAATGAGCATATACGATCGGAGCCATGATTCAGCCAAGAAAGCATGAGCAGGTGATACTCGCCACATAGAACTCAGAGGCCCCCGATCCATTTGTCGTAGTTTAACTCAAAAAATCAAAACTCGATTATAGCTATTCCAGTATTCCACATTCCTTATTTTCTTCCTTAGCTGGAATTTCCTTCAATGAAACGTTCTTTTCCTCTTAGGGAATGCGCGGCCACTTGGACTGTAAGTTATGAGATTCCCAAACTGATTTTTCATGATAACCTTTGGAAGCTATTCTTGAAACACCAACACGCTCGGAAAGTTCAAATGCGTATCATCCACCGCTCGGGCCTCAAATCCAGATCAATCAACATAGAACGAAGATGTACGTTGGATTGGAAGAGAAAAGTGGCGGTGGAAGAGGAGAAACCATAGGCACCGTTGTTGACGAACCAGGGGTTGAGTTAGCCCTTTGAGTATGTTGCATAGAAGAACATGGATCCCTAGTTGACATCGAACTCGAACTACCAGACCTAGTTGTCATATGTTTGGGCGACCCTAGACGAGCCGAAAAAGGGTGCTCCATAGTCTAATACTATGAACAATATCCCTACCCCCTCCATGAGATTCATATAGTTACATTACTACTAGTAATAGCTTCCTTGTTCATAGACCAAGTAGATTTAGATTGTCTTTCATTTCAAGGCATAACTTGTATCCTCTTATCCATTCTCATTCGATCACAACGGGAAAGCAAATAAAAATGGAAAAGCTCACATTAGGTTTAGGGATAATCAAGCTAGAGTTGATGACTTCCATCACGTCAAGGTGACACTCCCGCTAAATTAGATCCTTTACCTTGCCTCCCATCGGAAAGCTAGAGAACTAACTAATCTTAAGCCAAAAGGGTCGAGAAACCCAACACGATTAATCTTGAACAACTAAACAACTTTTCACACTATTATGGATACGAAATAAAGGGAAAAGTAAGATTCAATTGTCAACTGTTCCTATCGGAAGTATGATTGACTACGGATTCAAGCCATAACAAATGGTTTCAAAAAATCATACGATTTTTCCGATCTAAATTCTAAATAAATAATAAGTTTTACATGAAAAAGATTTAGATCAGCACGTTCTGTTTGATACGAGTAGGAGAAGAGCTTGAACCAAGTCAAAATGATATGGATCAACACTTTCCTCTCGCACCAAAGATCTTATGATTTCCGAAGAAACTGGAGTTAATTACATCTCTTTTCCAGCTCCATTCAAGAGTTCCACCTTCTCGTAGCTAAATGAGACACTCACCTCCATGACTCCATTCATTGTGCAAGCTTAAAATGCCAAAAACGCCACACCAAACTTGATACATCAAGATCAATGGCACCATAACCACAAGACACTTAGGGAGCACGTTAAATCGATCCACCTTGAGCACCGACCTTAGAGTCGCTCCAATACTCCTCCCAGGCCACCTTGTTAGATTTCCAAAAAGGGAGAAGGTTCTTAATTTGCACCCAAACCTGAATAGAAATAACTTCTGTGAAGCCATCGATAATTCGATATCGTAAGCCACAACCACTGCCTTGGTGTTGTCAAAGCACCAAGGGCCACTGTGCATGCAGAACATTGTTGCATACCTCCGCCGCATCATTCCAGAAATTTAAGTACACAACTCAAAAGTCTTATAACATGAGTTTTCAGTAAATGTTGTTCTTTCTGACAGGTTTAATTAGTTTTGTCTCCCCCTTTGTATCTCTTTTTTATTATTATTATTATTATTATTTTTTTTTTTTTAAAATAAGGGCTGATGCAAGTCATGATTGATAAAATTGTTGAATACAATAAGGGGGAACATAGAGCCTAAACTTCAAATTACAATAAACGTCGAGAGAATATCCTGAATAATACCAGATTACCAGGAGTCCCCACCATGAATACATGCACCAACTAACAAATAGTATCATATCGACAACTTCATTTGCTTTACAAAGACGGTGGCAAATCAGAAAGATAAAGCATGCAATGTCATAAAATCAATAAAATAGCCTTCTTTTTTATGAAGTAGATTTCTTCTACAGAGGTTCAACTAAAAAAAAAAAAAATTTCTCAAAGTCTCAAAGAATAATAATCAATTCTTCTAGAATAGTGTTTATTGATTTATTAGCTTAAATTAGCACATCTGTTGATTCTTCCACCCTTTTCCTCCCAAAATACACGTTAAAAATCAATGCCGTATTGTATTGTACAATTAGGTCAAAGCCAACCCTTTTCCTCCCAAAATACACGTTAAAAATCAATGCCGTATTGTATTGTACAATTAGGTCAAAGCCAACGTAGTTTTCCATTGCTTGCTAGTTGCTGCTTCTTCGCCTATATATAATGATCATCTATTACGGCTTATATACGAAACTAAGCGATATACATCGATCAATCTCTCATCGAAAGAGCTAGCTAGTAATTAAGATCGAGATGGCCATCTCATTCTCTCTGATTCGCATTCTGGTGATCATGCTCATGATATTCAGTGCTTCCTTCTTGTCCATGCAATCAGTCCACGCAGGTTTGTTATCATTAAGAATCGTATATGTATAGATAGGGTCCCTTTTAGTGAGGAATCTTTTTTTTGGCATTTTAAGGTATCAATTATTAGACCAACTTTTCAATCACATATCAACATCTCCATCGTTCAGTTTTTAGATCTCCATGAATAGATCACTTCTACAAACTTTCAGCCAAATTGATAATCGTTAAGACATTCTTGATTATGATTTATAATTATAAACATGAACGGTACGTTTTGGCTCATCCATTAATTAAATCTAGTTCAATATCTTAACGGTCATCAATTTGACATCTCCACCGTTCAGTTTTTAGGTCTCTATGAGTAGATCATTTCTGCAAATTTTTAGCCAAATGGATAATCGTTAAGGTACCTAACTAGATCAAATCAATGGATGAACCAAATTTGTCCAACCTGAACCATTCATGTTCATAATACTAAATTATGATTATGAATACCTAAATAATCATCAATTAATTTGGCTGAAAATTTACAGAATTGATCAACTTATATAGACCCAAAAACTGAACAGTGGAGATGTCGATATGTAACCGAAAAGTTGGTCTAATAAGTGATCCCTTAAAATGACTAGAAAAAAGGGGATCCCTCACTATATCTGGGAGAGGCTCTAATAAGGACTTTCTAATCAACAGTTGTGAGACACACTTTTTCATTACATTTCGGCAAATCAACTGTTAGATGTTTAGGTATGCATGAGTATATCACTTTTGAAAATTTTCTTCTAAATTGCTAATCGTTAAGATACCGAACTAGATCAAATCAACAGACGAACTAAATCTGTCAAACCTAAACTTTTCATGTTCATAAATGATAAATCACGATTATGAATGAATGATCTACTCATGATTATCTAAACATCATCTACTCATGATTATCTAAACATCTACTAGTTGATTTGTCGAAATGTGATCGAAAAGCGGGTTTCATGACCATTGATTAAAAAGTCTGCATGAAGTCCTCATTTTAATAGTCCTCATTACAACCTCAACCAACCCTAAACCCTATCCAGATTCCAGAGCGAGCCTTCACTCTGAAATTAAAGTGCGCATTTAGAGTTCAGGGTCACTTTTCGGTCGCATATCCACATCTCGACGGTTCATTTTTTAGGTACTAATATTTAGATCATCTCTGCAAATTTTCAGTCAAATTGATGATCGTTAAGGCATTGATAACTGCCTTAAAGCTAGTACGGTTCAGGTTGGACAGATTCAGTTCGTCCATTGGTTTAAGCGAGTTAGATACCTTAACGATCATCAATTTTGCTGAAAATTTATAGAGATGATCTATACATTAGTACCTAAAAATTGAACGGTCGAGATGTGGATATGCGATTGAAAAGTGACCATAAACTCTAAATGTGCACTTTAATTT